>NW_008664193.1:47748-56777 GCF_000695815.1 Acanthisitta chloris | reverse complement strand
GTGGCTGCCCCAACCCTGGCAGTGTTCACAGCCAGGTTGGATGAGCCTTGAGCAACCTGCTCTGGTGGGAGGTGTCCCAGGGCAGGGACTGGGGCTGAGTGAGCTCTAATGTCCACTCAAACCCCTAAAATTCTATGGTTCTGCCATCTGTGCTCTGTGCTGTTCATACAGCACTGCAAACCTGCCTGTTTCCTCTCCAAGTCAATGCTCCCTGACTCTTCTGCCTTTTCCTCGGCAAGATTAACTGAGTGGACCATAGCAAAACCAGGCTATAATGTTTCCAAAAGTGAAACTAATTTACTTCCATATCATCTGTCCAGGCTTGCCTTTATATGGAGACGTAACTACATTCCACTAAAAATCAGTGCTTTGGGGGAAATTGGAGGGGATAGAGTAGTTTGTGTACATTGGGTTGAGTTGGATTTTTTTCTGTCATAATGAGATAATCCTAACAAACTGCAGTTGCAAACCAAGATGACTTCACTTCATTACAGCAAAAAGGTTGATATTTTATATAAGTGCAATCTGACTGTGTTTCATCACCAGCCCCTGCCATCCACTTTCCCAAATCTGATTGAATTTAGAAGGGTCCCTGTTACATAGTCAAGGCTTTGGATGCTTTAAAGCAATGCTCCTGTTAGAACCTCAGAACATAATTGATTATGTTCTTACTTACTTTTCAGAAGTAGGTAAGCTTTTATGTGTTTTTCTGCAAATTAGCTATGTTTTTTAAATATGAAATCATTTTCCTTTAGGAGTATCAAAAGAGACATCAATCAAACTGGATCATTTTGCTTTGACCATTAAACACTTGTGATTGTGTGAGGTAAGCTCTTTTCATCTTCCTTTTTTCCTTTTCTTTTTTTTTCCTTTTTTCCTTTTTCTTTTTCTTCTTTTCCTTTTTTCCTTTATAATCTTCATTTAAATCAGGTAAAACTAACATTTCCTTCCTGTTTGTTTTCCAGTAATGAAGAAAATTCTATGCAAAATTACTACACCCCTTAAAGATCCTAACTAATACTCTGAAATTCATGTAAGGGATTAAAATGCTAGTTTTGTTTTATCTGCTGTTAAAACCTCAGCTAGACATTCATCTAGACAGAGCTGAGATGATGGAGACACATAGATACCATAACTCTGATAAGGCATAGGTGCAGTCCATGGTGTGCACTACAGTTCTGGTCCTTGATATATGTCCTGACAATGTCATACCTGTTTGCTGAGCTTGGATTTGGCTCATTAGGTCATTGTTTGTGCATTTTGATTGATCTGGGAAACTTCAGTGGAAATTTCAGCTGGCCATCCCAGGATCCTCCCTCCTGGGGAGCTGGGAGTGGAGACTGTGGTATTTCTGCCTCAGGGTCAGGTGTGTCCATCCTGTGAATTGTGTGCTAGGATTGGAGGTACACCACAGGTCTGAGCTGGAAATGTTGTTTTCACACCTGGTAGTCCTTTTGTTCTGGAAGAAGCATCTTTACAAGAGTTCACTCTTGCAGGTTAAGCTCTTGGCTGGATTCTTGGATGCCTGACATAGTTACAGGTGTAAGAGCTCAGTGACTGCATCATGATTGGAGAACCACAAATTCTGAAGATGAAAACTTCAGATGGGAAAGGAAAGCCACAAGGCCTTTTAGTAGGCTCACAAAACCTTGAAATATCTGGAGATTCCTCACTGAATGCTCTCATGGGTTTTACTGTTCCCTTTTTATAGGCATTGGGACTGACTCTGGGGCCATTTCACTTTTTGTGAACCCCTGAGTAATTACAATTCCCACAGGTTCTTCTCACAGAGGTTGACTTTGAGGATTTTATTTAGATATTCTGAATTCTTTTTGGAGAAGTCACTTTTAGCTAATTACAGTGTGCTTATTGTACAGGTGAAACTTAATGTTAAATGGAATAATCGTTTGGAGTTGCATCCTTCCAGTATATGCTTCCATGAAAAGGCTAAAGGACTTCAACTATTTTCTTGGAGAACTTTTTTCTCACCTGTGCAGGTTTGGGCTGAAGTGGAGTTAACTTTTTTCCCAGTGCTAGTATGGGGCTATGTTTAGGATTTGTGCAGAGCACAGAGTTGATCATGCAGAGATGTGTTTGTTGTTGCTGAGCAGAGCTCACCCAGAGCCAAGGACTTTGCTGCTTCCCACACTGGTGAGGGAGTTGGGGCTGCATGGGAGATTGGGAGGAGACACAGCTGGGACAGGTGACCCAACCTGACCAAAGGGATATTCCACACCATAGCACATCATGCTCAGGGTATAGGGTGGGAGGAAGAAGGGGGAAGGGGAGGATGTTTGGAGTGATGGTGTTTGTCTTGCCAAGGAACCATTCCCTGTTCTGGTCCCTGCTCTCCTGGAGGTGCTGAACTCCTCCTGTCCATGGGGAGCAGTGAATTAATTCCTTGTTTTGCTTTGCTTGTGTGTGTGGTTTTTGCTTTCCCTATTGAACAGTTTTTCTCTCAACCCATGAGTTTTTCTAGCTTTTACCCTGCCAATTCTCTCCCCTGTCCTGCTGGTGGGGAGTGAGCAAGTGTCTGCATGGTGTTTGGTAGCTGCTGGAGTTAAACCATGTCTCAGCTGCTGCATATGGAACAAGGTGCACAAGGGTCTTCTCATATTCCTGTCCTTTCCCCCTGGAGCTACATTCACAGTGGGGGGAAAAGGGAGGGAAGACTTCTCCCTCCCTTCCACGACCAAGAAAGAGTAATGATAATTTAGCCCTAAGTGTTTAAGCCATGCTCCAGTGCTGCTGAATCTCACTGAGTCTGGCATCATTTGAAGGAAATTGCTGAAGTGTGAAAGGCACTGACGTGGCTATGATTAAAAAGTATTGAAAAATTATAGACCACACTGCAAGAGGCTCTTGCTCAGGTGGATGAGGTCAAGGCAGGTTAATACACAAGGAACACTTTTGTAGCTGATGCTTGTGTACGTCAGGCAAAGACATATTAAGAGTTCTTTCATCAGATGTATCCTCTCCTTCACCTTACTGGCCTGACTGCAATTGGCAGCACCAATTTGACAGTAATAAAAGTTGTGCTATTCATATTTCTAGAAGGGATTGTGCATTGGCAGGAGAAATTTTCTGCACATTCTTCATAGACTCATAGAATTTTAGGGGTTGGAATGGACCTTAGAGGTCATTTATTCCCAATCCCCTACCCTGGGCAGGGACATCTCCCATCAGAGCAGGTTATTCAAGGCTTTATCTAACCTGGCTTTGAACACTGCCAGGGCTGGGGCAGTCACTACTTCCCTGGACAGCCTGTTCTTCTCTCTCCTCTATACCTTTGATATAAGTCTTTTATTTCTGGCTAGCTGAGAACCTGAGCAATACCAGAGAAGAAAAATAGAGAGTGGGTTATATGATGTAACCCCACCGACCTGAGCAATACCAGAGAAGAAAAATACAGAGTGGGTTATATGATGTAACCTCACCAAAAACACAGGTGACTGAAGTTGGAAAGGTATGATCAATATTAAGGAGGTTTCTGCTTTCTTGAGCAACTGTTTCCATATCTTAATTGAACCCATTAAAAATGTAATATAAAGGTTTTACTTCGGGTTCATTTAAAAGTAAAAGCAGCATGTTAGCAAGTGGCAAACCTCCAAGTTAACCACACACTTTAGGATGGGATGAATGTCATTTCCAACACTCTGGAACTATGATTGACCCCAATGTATAAATATTTTTTGATACTCAATAATATTTTAGGCCCATTTTCATGGCTGTAACCCAGAATATAGATGAAAGCTTAAGTATCTGTTTTCTTTTTTTGGCAAACAATGATGTCCTGATTTTTCCAATCTAAATTGCCCTCCAGGGCACTAATAAAACAAGTCATGGCTCACAAAGTAAATTTCCTGTGTACTAATTGAAAACGGTTTCAAATTTATTAGAGTTTCAATCATCTTCCCAAGATCTAATGCTTGTGTTCACAGGATTCATTCTGACTGTTAATGTACTTACCTGGAAGGTGAAAGAAGAGTTAAAAATTGTCCTCAGGTAGTTTAAAGTGGGAAGGGGAGAGCATGGGGCTAAAACTAACAACAGAAACTCACAGTTTTGGTATTATTGAATGTGGTTTAAGAGAAACTAAGCACTCATGATGTATTTGGGTTTACTGTACTAGCCAAAACCTTTCCTATACATGTTCCCAGACACATGATCTACAGGGATTTGCTGGTAGACCTTGTTCCAAGGTGGTAGAAAAGGCAGGAAAGCCACAACACTAGTTTCTTTTTCTTTTTTTTCTTTTTTTTTTTTTTTTTGCTAGGTTTTCTCTCTCTTTGCTGTATAAGCTGCAGGAGTTGGAGAGGGAAGGTCTGTTGAAATGTTCCAACTTTCTCCCCCCTTCAAACTACACCACAAAGAAGAGTAAGCACTATGCAAACCATCCCCCAGCATCCCACAGAGAGCCTTCCTTCTGCTCTGGGCTTCCTCTCTCCAAAATATCATACTGGGAGGGAGGGCACTTGTCAGATTTTCTGGCACCACATTTCATAGCAAGAGTTCCTCTAGCAAGAGAAGCACAACCTCTTGTGCAGACTGAATTAATAACATGACAAAAAGCATTTGGCCTCCATGTGGTTGAGGGCTGGCTGGAAAACTACAACTGTGGCTTCTGAAAGGTTTCAGGGTTTAGAAGTTTGTTTTATTTACTTCAGCATGCTAAATCAAGTTGTGTAAAGGAAAAACAGGGTAGGAAAAATAAAAGAATAAATCTCCAACCCCTAGGGCCTTATTTTCCTAACAATATTGATATATGAGTGCTCTAAAATAGCTCAGTTGTTATGAAGATCACCTATGATTAAAAAGCAAGACAAACCTCTTTTGCTCTCATGTCTCCAATAAAACTCAGGCTAAAATCAGTCTCTTTTCATTGTTTTTATTGCAGTCATTTAGGTTTGTGCAAATACTTGAATATTGGACAAGAGTTTGGCTTGATAGGGACAGAAAAGTGAAATTTCTGTGGAGGACTGGTTTATATCTCAGGGGATGTAGGAGATTGCAACTGGTTTTTTTGGTTCATGGTGATCCCTGGAGGAGGATGGGGATTGTTTGTGAAGTGTCTCCAAGGAAGTCACTCTCTGTGCTCTCTATATCCTTGGAGCAATACAGTCTTTCTGATTGTTCTTGCATATTTATATAAAATTATCTTCACTGGACCATGACACACACACATTAAATCTCTGTCCTTGTGTATTGTCTAGGTAAAATTGCAGTCAAGGCAAACATACTCCTTTGGGACAGTCTCTGAGAGATTGAGCTGAAAAAAAGGCACAAGTGCAAATCTTCTCTAATAAATACATTTAAAAATTGTTCTGAAAAATCAGGATTTTTGCACAGAAAAGAGATTTTGCAGGAGAAGTATTTGCTGGAAGGGCTGAAAGAGTTGGGTTTGTTTAGCCTGGAGAAGAGGCTCAGGGGTGACCTCCTGGCTCTCTGCAGCTCCTGCCAGGGCTGGAGAGAGGTGGGGGATGTGTGTCCTGCCAGGGCTGAGGGAGAGGAGAGAGGGAATGGCCTTGAGCTGAGCCAGGGCAGAATCAGATTGGGTGTGAGGAGAAATGTTTTGCCTGTTGTGGTGTTCAGCACTGGGATATTGCCCAGGGAGGGGGTGCAGTCACCATCCCTGGAGGTGTTTCAGAGGTGTCTGATGTGGCACTGGAGGATCTGGGGTAGGGTTTGGGGGTTCCAGCAGTGACAGGTTCATGGTTGGGCTCAATAATCTTAGAGGTCTCTCCAGCCTTGATGACACTGTGATTCTAAGTCCCATCCAGCTGCAGTGAAACATCAGCATCCCTCACGAGATGACTTCCAGCACCAGTTGTTATTTGCATGTGCTGTTGTACCTACTGTACCTTTCACCCACCTTGCTTTTCCCTTCCAACACAAGAAACACCACACAAAGTCTTCAATCCCTATTTTATTTAGCCCCAGTTCTAAACACCATGACTTGTCTGTGCTCACAGAGTTATGATCTCCACTAGGATGCCTAGGGGGGCTAGGTTAATATCTGCTAGCTATTTTATCCAGCCACAGTTTCTCTGTCAAGACTCATGTTCATGGCAAAGACAGCAGAAGACCAGATGAGCAGCAGTTGCAATGCTATAAGCTAATTCCCAGATGTAGAAGAGACTAGCTGTAGTGGCTGTACTGTACATGTGGAAATTAAGTCCAAACATACTGCAGTCCCTATACTCTTGTGAGCCAATTAAAATGTCAGTCATGACAGCAGCATAGTAGATACTGTGTTTCTCCTTCTGTTCCCTTGTATGCATATCTTTTTGGTATGTTCATGATAATTTATGGGGAAAAAAGAAGATAATATAGATCTTTCACCATCATATGGTTTCTGCTATGCTTAGTACAATGCTACACTTAATTCCAAAAGCTTTAAGAGCCACTCATTGAGCTCCAGTAATAACAATTCCTTTCAAACTCTTCTAAGCAGCAGTTGTAGTTTCTCAGTTTTACATACTAGTATTGTCCTATAAAGCTGCAGTAGATAATTTATCATTTCTCAAATGTTATAACATATAATCCCTGTTTTATGCAGATGCATCTTTTTCTTGGCAGGATTGTACTCCATGGCTCCAGTCAGAATCATGATGTGATTAGGAAATTTGTCAATAGTCAGATAAGGTCTAAGAAGAAAAAGCTTGACACCCATTCTGTAGATTCTCTCAGATCTGAGCCTAGTTTTGAAGTCACAGCAGAAATGCATTTTATTCTAATGACAGTTTCTATAGAGATGCCATGTCTGACTTTCAGTTTTATCTCCCATCAGTATGAGAGAGTGAAATAGCTCCAAAGTTAGCATAAATCATGTCCACTTTTTCACTATTTACAGTGACTAATAGAGTAAAGGTATTGGTTGGTAGCTTTTTTTATTTATTTTAAGAATCCTAATGTTCAAAACTCTGTCACCTGACATAAGTTATTTCACATTCATCAGAGAAAGTAGCATTTTCAGCTCTCCTTTTCAAATATTCAGCCTCCTCACTATCTTTCCCACAGTAAAGCAATGGGGAGAGGTGGGGAAGAACATTATTTTAGAGGGCACTGAGCTTATGACAGCAAAGGGTCACAGAATCACTGTCTTTCATAAAACTGTGCATTGAAGAGCAGAGATGCTGTATTTAGTGATGGGCCAATATCTCCCATTGAAGTTTAGCTTTATAAGCAACTTTGTACTTTCTTTGTCTTTACACCAAAGCCATAGACTCAATTGTCCTACCTGAAGCTTATTAAAAACACTTGAAACTCAATGTTTTTCTTACACTGAAGTGTCAATGATCTCTGGTTTTGAGATTTCTTCCATTTCTGGGGCAAATTTTGGTGCTTTATGCTCTGGTTCCAAAGTACTATCGAGTACCTGCCAATCTTCACACGCTGTAAAAGTGTTTTCTTTTCCATACAGAGGTGTTGAGAAGCCAACAAACGTGGGCCTAAGTGAAAAAGCAAGAAAATGATGATGATTTAGTGGCAAACTCTTGAGAATCACTTCCTAGATTTAGCAATCTAAGGCTCAACTGCCTCTGCTCAGAAAAAGTTAAAGGCTGTGATGGTATGTGGATGGAAAATCAAACCACTGATTTCCCTCTCCCCTTTCGTATCATATCTTTGCATCATTCTACTCATTTTCTAATGGGCATTTGCAAAATTAACCACATCCTTTCTAGTGTTTTAATCAAGAATGTGGTTGTGCAGTGTAAGTTTCTGAACGAGTGTGACTCTGAGGGAAGTAGTTTAGGGATCCTTTCTTTCTGCTACCACTTGTTTCTCCAACTTCCAGCTCAGCTTCACTGTTTCCTGCTCTTCTGTTTGGTTAGGTCACATATCTGCAATGTTGGGCTTAATTATGGTGTTTATTGTTTGTTTTTTCCAAGGATTTGGGACATGGAAGGAGAAAAATGCTAGTAAGAGATGACTTTAGTATTTCAGATCATTAACTTGTGTACCATCATAGCAATTTGAGCTTGTCAGAAAGCAATTAAAAGTATTTAATGTATTTTGATGGCATCCTTCTGCTCCCTGACAGGAGTTCATCTTCCACATTTGGTTACTCATTGGAGTTCCTATCTGAAACCTAAATTTACAGGAACATTGGCTAAATCTCATTTCTGAAGACTCTTTGAAATGAGATGGGAAAATTACAATGACATTGAGCATTCGGAATACAGATGAGTTTGGTTTCATGGGTTTGGTCTCTAGTACCTTTTATAATTAGTGAATTCAATTAGTTTCCTTAATATTATGAGGTTCACTGAAGGTCAACCTCTGCTTAGATAAATAATGAATAGGGTTTAGCCCCAGATATCAGAGAAAAATAGCCAGACAGCACTTCAAAAGATTTTAGTACTTGGAAGCAACACTTAAGAATATTAAAAAAAAAAATGCTCTGAGGTCACTTGTGCTTTTCTGTTCCCCCAACACTTCAGTAGGGGTCCAAATATTTTGGAAACTGAGGTGCATATTAATGCTGACTAGAAAACTCCTAAGAAAATAAGCCATACCTTATCCTGTTACTTTGCAGCTCTCACAAAACTTTTCCCCCAACTCCTCCATCCATTTGCATTTCAGAATAGCATTGTGGATTTTAATGATATATTAGGCAGAGTCAAAAAAGGATGAACTAACCAAAGGAAGAAAGATGTGTTCCAACTTAGAGCTCAAACTTCTAAAAAGTTGCTTGGAATAACTTCTGCTAGATTTATCTCCCTATTGTGTTTCCCTTTTTTTTTTTTTTTCTCTGCATTCCTACACTAGGAATTAGGCCTGAGAGGGAAAGCTATACTTTTAGCCTAGCCAGGGGCCAAGTACCAATCAGTCTATCTGAACATTCCTCTTCTGTTAAAGGCAAACCTCACACTAACAGAAAATCTCAGCTATGTCCCAGGACGATGCTACTTCAAAGGTCAACGTGTCATTCACGTCTAAACTTCAAGGACATAGTAAAATTGACATCTGAAACCACAAGCCACGTTTCCTTGGGAATTTTTTCCTTTTTTTCACATATAACCAGG
>NW_008664193.1:40351-47712 GCF_000695815.1 Acanthisitta chloris | reverse complement strand
AGGAATAAAATGTGGACTCAATGAGGATAGAGGCACCCAAGAAGAAAGCAAAAGCAATGCAACGTGTGCAGAAAAGAAAAAAAAAAAAGCTTCTAAAATGCCAAAAGAACATTAGTTGCTATTCTGTTCTCAATATATGGTAGCTCGATTCAAGGGGGAAATATAGATTTTTAGGAATGTCAGCATGAAGATAAACATCACACTTGTAGGTCAAGGGGTTGAGGAAGAGGATATGTTCACCACATTTTCTGGCTTGTTGCCCTACCTATGAAGCTGAACATAGTTGTACAACAAGTTATATGTGGTTATGATAATCATATTTAGAGACATATTGGCTATTTTGTTATTTCCAAAGTACATCTGTATCTCTCCAGGAGGAAATGCAGATTTGTTTCTGAGCCAGCTGACAGAGCAAAATGAAAATCTGCACTGTCCCTTACTCAGCTGCACAGACATCCTTTTCTCACTATTTTGAGGCAGTGTAGGATGAACTTAATGGGTACTTAATTTATGCTGATTGCTTTGAGGAGCAGCTTGGATAGGTCTGCATGACTTTTTTCCTAAATTAGTGTTAAGTGCCTATTTTTTTCCTTTTTCATTCTTTTAGTACATATTCTTAGTTTCACATGATTCATCATAGCATAAAAAAATATTGACAAGTTTCCACAGTACTCAGAAGTTATTTACATTGTACATTGCTATATACTTTGTCCTACCTAGTTTAGAGGGTCCAGCAGTGACAGGTTAATGGTTGGACTGGATGACCTCAGAGGTCTCCTCCAACCCTGATGGTTCTATGATTCTACCATGTAGAATACATAGGACACATAAATGTGTCACTTCACTTTGAAGAGGTATCTGCTTGGAACTTAATGCCATCAAAACTAGGGAGGGTCCAAACTGAGATACTTGTTCATTACCAGAAAACAGTCCTTGTTACTTGGAATGTACCTGTATTTTATTGCTTTGATTTTGTCTTTTCTTCACTTTGAGGTATCCTTCTACAGGTTATTCTTTATGCACTTTCATCTCTACATATAACCTTCCCTGGAAATTTAAAAAAGCCCAACAACCTCCACCTCTCACAATGAAGGTCATGTAGGATGAGGCAACCTGTGATTGCTTCTCCTATCCATTTTTAAAAATTACATGGGCATTGTGTCTTCCCTTTCCATCAGCTTTTGTGTCCATTCTCTTGCTAAGAGAGTCTTGCTAAGAGTCCTTACAATTACAACAGTCTGTAATTAGGCACAACGACCAGAGTCTCTTTATGCAGAAGTCTCTGTGTCTTGCTCTGATATAGATGCTAAGTAATGATTCAGGAAAGCTACACAAACAAACAACACACATTCTTCCCTGTCAGTGAAGCAGTGGCAGTCATCAATTCTCTTTAGCCCTCTTGATTTCTGAGTTGGAGTAGACAATTAAGCAATCTTAGCTTTGTCATAAAGCCTGTCCTCCCAGTTGGAGCCTGCTGTAAGGAAGCTGTGAGAAATATTAAGGAAAACAGGGCAAAGAAAGAGATGTAAAGATTGATTTCTCCTCCCTCAGTGAGTGTTAGCAATTAGGTAAACTGATTTACAGTGAGGTCATCAGTCACAATTGGAAGCTAATTTGAAAATGGATTAGCTGAGGAAGTAGCAATTTCTGCTCAGTGGGATTCAGCAAGAGGGGATGCAGTTCTGTCCCAGACCTCACAAAGTGGCTGAGATCAATGCCCACCTAACGTGCCATTACACACTGGGCACACTTCAGTGGCAGCACACACAGCTGTGGCTGCAGGGACTTGCCCTGCTGGGTTTCCTCTGCTCCACACTCCTGTTCCACAGGTGTGTTAGCTGATTATTTGGCCTAAGGGATTAAACAGTTTAGGAGAATTAGAACAGGTGAAACTGTTTCCCCTTCTCTTGAGAACGACCTTTGCAATCGGAGATAAGTGGCAGCAAGTGAGAAGGATTAGTTAGCACACCCTTGTCTTAAAAAAGGGCTGAATCTGCTCTGGGAGTGCAGAGGACTACTACAGGATAGAGGGACTAACAGTGGAGCTCCTGGAGTTTCCAGTGATGGAAGGATGTGAGTACAGACAGATTTTTTGGGGCTGTGTGTGTACCTAGGAGGAGAAAGACCCTGTGCCTTGTTCTGTCCTCTCTCTTCTCAAAAATATTGCCCATACCATTCTATCTTCTCTGAACTTCTTCACCTCTTGAAAAATAGTACAGCCTTATGAACTCATTTAATTCTTTTTGGGTTCTCATCTCCTTTCTCAACCCATACAAGCTCAGGTCTAGCTAAATTCCCCAGCTGCAGGTCCCTGCAGGCAGAACCATCAAGTTCAAGTTGAAGGAGGGGAAATTTAGGTTAGCTATTAGGCAGAAGTTTTCTGTGTGAGGGGGATGAGACCCTGTCCCAGGGTGCCCAGGGAGGCTGTGGCTGCCCCAACCCTGGCAGTGTTCACAGCCAGGTTGGATGAGCCTTGAGCAACCTGCTCTGGTGGGAGGTGTCCCTGCCCAGGGCAGGGCTTGGGGCTGGATCATCTCTGAGCTCCATTCCAACCCCTAAAATTCTCAGATTCTATGATTCAATCAGGTTACAGAGACTGAAGCCTGTGACACCACATGGCCAACCAGCAGCTGATGGTGGGAATCACCTGAATGAAGTTGCTCAGGAATTTGCCACCACTTGTCTCTGCTGAATATTGAGATATTTGTGTAGCCACTCAAGCGAGAGACTGAATGTGCTAATTGCCCTCAGTCCATCAGTAGTGAGCACTGGTGGGTCTCTGGTGTATGGTTCAAGTAAACTTTGTTGGGGTGAGATTGAAAGGCAGAGTCCAGCTCTTCCTGGGGTGAAACATCTTAAAGAGCTTTGCATGCTACCAGTGGTAAGAATTCTAGAGTTCAAGAACAGGCTGAATTAATAAGCCTGGAGGAATATAGTTCTCTTGCTGAGAGAATTTTGGAGAACTCTCTGCTCTAAGTTTGATCCAAAGCTTTGGGCTAATATATTTAGAATTTCATTTTGAAAGTCCAGTTGTATAAATGCAACCTCTTTGTTGTGATATTTCTACAGTGTTTCCTTAAAATTCATTTTGACTTCTCAGAATGCTTAGGGGATGGGTGGCTCACTGTGGAAAACTAGATTTTTAAAGGGCAACTGATCTTAGAAAAGGGGGGGGGGGGAATCTTTCACTTAAAAATGTGAAAATGCCAACAATTCCAAAAAAAAGTCTGTAAAAATCACTTAGTTGTTTTCTGACAAAGGTTTTTAACAAGCTGATATGTCTAAACTGGAAAGATAAACCATGATGATCACCTAGCGATGCCAATATAAATAAATATGAAAATGGAAGAATAATTAAAGCAAATAAAATATTACACTTCAAACCCTCTTCCCAGGGCATGGGCAATTTATGGTTACATTTTCCAGTGGAATAATCAGACACAATGCCAATAACAAAAAATTAAGACTTCTCAAACTGAGACTGTTTAGGCAGATGTTTGTGGTTGTATGAATGCCACAACCTCACACACAGCAGTGAGTAACATTCAGACTTCAGACCCTTACAGTTGCTAACACTTCTTTTTAGGATAAAATTTGAAGAACTCTTCACATGGAGTCCTTAGGAACATGAAACATTTCTATTGTGAGACATTAAACTCTTAGGAAGATTCCTGATTACTGTCTTTATTAAGGGTAAACAGACAACTAGGCAATATGATTGAAGTCTAGTCCCACATGACCAAGGCATTTTTGAAAGTGGTGTTTAATCTGAAAAGTGGTTTAGATGCCTATTAGAATTTTACTGGGAATTAAAGGGGGGGGAGGAAATAAAATCTGGAAAAACAGATTTAACATGGTCTCTGTCTAAGCTGTGACTCTCATGCACTTCCTTCCCTACCATGCTTTCCTTGGAAAGGAAGCACATCCACTTGGAACAATGCAGAATCACAGTGTACTCTGCTGTGTCTTGTTTAGCAGCCAGCTGAGGAATTCAGGTGCCAAGGAACTGCATATTTGATTTAGTCTAGATTTATGCTTAGAAATTGCCTCTTGTGCTATTCTAATGTGCTCAGGTGTGGCCAAGAAGGCCAATGGCATCCTGGTCTGGAGCAGGAACAGTGTGGTCAGCAGGACCAGGAGGTGATTCTGCCCCTGCACTCGGTGCTGGTGAGGCCACACCTTGAGTACTGTGCTCAGTTCTGGGCCCTTCAGCTCAGGAGGGACATTGAGGTGTTTAATGTGTAGAATGTTGCATTAATCCTTTATCACTTCAGTTCTTCTGCTGACAAATTGTAGGATAACAAAACTTTTCAAGACAGGCAGGTCCATAATGGAGCATTGCAAATTGCCTTCAGACCCACTCCTGAATATTTCTGCATCCATGTGCTTGGAAATCATAGAATTGTAGAATCAACCAGGTTGGAAAAGGCCTCCAAGATCATCAAGTCCAACCCTACCATGGTCACTAGCCCATGGCACTAAGTGCCACATCCAGTCTCAGCTTGAAAACCTCCAGGGATGGGGAATCCACCACCTCCCTGGGCAGCACATTCCAATGCCTGAGCACTCTCTCTGCAAAAAATCTCTTCCTAATCTCCAACCTAACCCTCCCCTGGCAGAGCTTGAGTCTGTGCCCTCTTGTCCTGCTGCTGGTTGCCTGGGAGAAGAGACCAACCCCCACCTGACTCCAACCTCCTGTCAGGGAGTTGCAGAGGGTGAGAAGGTCTCCCCTGAGCCTCCTCTTCTCCAGGCTGAACACCCCCAGCTCCCTCAGCCTCTCCTCATGCCACTGAAGTGTTTATGTACAGCCATGGGTTGTTCAGCCTTTACAGCACAGCCTTTGCCTTGTGTGCACTGCACCTTTATCATGATGCATGTAATGATACAGGTCTTTTAAAAGGTAAATTTGATATTTTAATGAGCCCTTTGAATTCAATCCTTCAGGTGATTTTCTAGTTATTGGCTGTTGGTTCATTATTTGGGGTCCCTGTTTTAAAAATTATGACTGCTATGCACTTGCATTTCAATATTTCATTTATTAGTGGGGGTTTCTTTGCCTTGTTCTATTAAACACACTCTAGAATATTACTTTGTTTCCCCACATGCAGGTGTTATGAGGGTTATTTGTATTTTAAAGGTATATTTATAGTATGTACCTGACTGCAATTTCATATTCTCCTCCCCTTCCAAATGGAAAAAAAAATGAACTTTATTAATCATGGTTTAAATTTGTCTAGTTAATGCATCTCCCAGGAACTTGAAACACCTGCTGTGTTAACCTCTGCCTTATAAGAATGGAGGGGTTATATATTAGATTTAGGCTTGTGGATTAAAATAAAGCTTTTCTTTATAAGAGTTCCACCTGGGAATGGCTGCTCCACAATTCCATAAAAAACAATGAGCCCAAATGACTTTACAAAAGAGGAGAAACTGACAAGAAAACGTAATTCAAAATTGACAAAAAAATGCAGTGCCATGGGAGAATCACTAATTTCACTGTGCCAACAACATTTTGAGACCTGCTGCTTTTCCTGTAGGTGTCCACATGGCTTTGATTTAGTCCTGATTAGAAAAAAAACATAAACATTGCCCAATTCAGTGAAGAAAGAGTGCTGACCCCACAGTGTGAACCAGCACTTGATGCTGTCTGCCTTGGGAGAGTCTCAGTTTGGCTATAAAGATCTATTCATTTGGTTTTCATTTGAGGAAATTTTATATTTCAATAAAATCAAAATGAAATTCCCTTCTCTCAGATGAGTAAATTGTGACAGTTGAGCTTTACATCGATTTGATGACAGTTAACCATGGTTCTGTCACTGGTTTGGTTGAGTTTATGTCTTGGTATTTAAAGGAATATACACAAGTTTGTTAAGAACATTCAGGGAAAAAAAAGGCAAAAAAAATTAGAGAAAATCTATTGAACAATAAATCAACACTTTGTAATTTTCCCTGTAGCTTGTATACAATGGGAGAATCAAATTTAAGGTCATATTCAGGGCTGTAGGCAGCTAGTTGCAAGAGACAAGGTGACAGATTTAGTCTTAGAAAACTTTGGCCTCCTGGTATTGTGGCTGCAGTTGTTATTTGGCTAAGTCGTGGTGTTGGCAGTGAGAACAGATTTATGCACATAAAGCTGCCATTCTATTAGGGCTTTTATAACACAAAGTGCACTTCTCAAGTTGTACCTTGGTCTGAAAAGAGCTGAAAGAAAGAAGCAATTGAGCACCAGGAGAATGGTACCAGATGCTGGCCTTTTGACACCAACCAGTGGGCCATGGCTGAGCACTTCCTCAGCTAGCTCTGCTCTCAGCCACTTCAGCTACCTTAAGAAACCCTCATAGGAAAAAAACACTGTCAAAACCAAAGGGTTTCATGAGCTCCATGTGAAAACAAAAAGAAAAGGGGAGAAAAAAAACCAACAGGAAAAGAAAAACAAGAAGGAGTTAACTAAATGAGAAGGTGAGAAAACAAAGTGTGCTGCTGTATTTGGCTCCCAAGCTAGATGGAAGTTTTCAAAGGGTTGTTTTTTAACTTTCTAACAGCAGTAAAAGTCAGTAATTAGACCCAATGGTAGGGCATTGAGTCACCTCATCCTGGGAGACTGTACAGGACTTGTGCTAACTGGAATTTCCTCTATGGGAAGCATCTGGGATGGGCTTCAGATCTACCTTCATGTCCCTGCATCTGCTGCTCTTTTTCTGTGCCCCCTGAAACAAATATATGAAGCTGTTGCTGTTTGACTTCTCCCTCTGTAAAATGGGGATGACAATTTAAACTTTTTCTGCCCTTTCATCTGTACTTTCTGTTGGGATTGTAGATTCTTTAAGGCTGAGTGTGGTTTTAACATCTTCAAATTCCACAAGGCCAAGGTGGAAAATCTGCTCATAAACACTGAGATACACATTAAGAATCAACTCCTGTCATTTCAATTAACTTCTTTGCACTTTTACAGTACCTTTTAGCCAAAAATCTCCAAGCAGTTTACAAACAATGCAGGATGCTATGTTCCATCTCACAATACACTTATGAGTTCATTAAAAATTATTGCAGTTCTGGAGATGGAAAAAACAGGAGGACATAGTCTGCGACAGAAAAATCACTAGGCCATAGATTGTCCAAAGTGCCTCTTCTCTGTCATAACAAATGCTAAAAAATACATTGTTCCTTCTGCCTTGCCCTCTACCAACATATTTGCAAGGTAGCTGTGTGAAGAGAGTAGAGACATTCTCATGAGACTCCACCTGGAATCCTGCACACAGCTCTGGTGTCCTCAGTATCAGGAGGACATGGAACTGTTGGAGCAAATCCAGAGGAGGCCACGAAGTTGCTCAGGGCACTGGAGCATCTACCCGTGAGGACAG
>NW_008664193.1:14429-40125 GCF_000695815.1 Acanthisitta chloris | reverse complement strand
TGCCCAGGGAGGCTGTGGCTGCCCCAACCCTGGCAGTGTTCACAGCCAGGTTGGATGAGCCTTGAGCAACCTGCTCTGGTGGGAGGTGTCCCTGCCCAGGGCAGGGCTTGGATGATCTGTAAGGTCCATTCCAGCCCTTAAATTCTATGATTCTATGGTTCTATGTCTCTAATGAAAACCACAGGCACATATTGCTCTATTATTACACCACCAACATGCAAATAACATGAGTGATGAACTATATGGAAATCAGTTCCAGTGGTAGAAGCTGAGCACACCCTTCTATGGTTTGGATACAGAGAGAGTGAGGCAGTCTCCTTTAATGTAGTAAAGGATCCCTTATGGTGGTATGTTAACTTTAGTCCTACTCTTAGCAGGGTAGAATAGAGTGGAAATAGGAGACTGAAGGGCAGAAACAGAGTGAAAGTTGGAGCATTCATTACTGTTGGATGAATCCTTTCCACTATCTGCACATCAGGTGACAGACAAAATATTCTGTGAACACCTCCCCTGTGACTGATACAGTACTTTCTCTTCCCCAGAAAAGAAATTTCAGAGTTGAGATTAGATTAGGTCATTTTATTTCTTTGCTGTACTATATATTCTTCATTACATTGCTTCTATCTATAGCTTTGTTATATATTCTGCACGATATTACATAGCATTTCTTCAGGGCGAGAAATGATGTCATATTGCAAGCTGAAAATTTGAGACCTGGGTTAAGTTCCCCCTTCTGCCATAGGCATCTTGTGTCACTTAATTAAATCCTCTCAGGGCTTTTTTCTCTTCTGCTTTACATGTTACATAATTCTTTAGAAAATACGTAACAAGTTCAAGCTGAAAAATATTTCTTTCTACTAAAGAGGTGATTCCAGAACAACTCTAATATCTGCTTGTGTATCTGTCCATATACCCAAGCAATCAGTACAAATAAACAGACACATGTCTAAGTCTGTACAAGTTTATATACCTATAGATATAGATTTGTTCCAATATGGAAATTCATCCAACCCTCAGACAAAGACTGGTAGATATTTTCAGTGTTTCTCAAGGATCTCTTGGAAGAGAAAGTGAAGAATACATTCTCCAGTTGGGATCTCTCAGAGAATTTAAACAAGCCTAATATAATTACGTAAACTGGAAGTAAGCCAGGACACTGGGGTTAACACCCCTGCTCAAGTGAAAGGAGCCAGGGGACCATTCACAGCTATAAAAGTGGTCAAGAGCTGTGGTTTTAGGTTACATCCAAAACACAGGTAACTCAAGGACATTGCTAAATGCATTGCATTGTGTCCAAGCTTCACTTCTGTAGAATGGCCTAGAATATTTTTGATATTTAGGAATACTTGAAGCAAGCTTTCTCAGTTGTTACTATTTGTGATACAGAGAGGAGGGGAAGTTATAGACAGGAGGGAAAAATCATATTCAGTTCCAGCCTGTTTTCAGTTGTGATCTGAGTGAAACCACAGGGACATTTCCCTGCTATTGAGAGAAGCATCAGGCTTGGTTTCAGTTGTATTGTGCACTGTTAGGTGCCTAACTCATAAGATGTCATTTTTTCTTATATGAACTTGATTTTATAGAAAGATCTCTACACAATGAACATGTTTTCAGCTTTATTTTCTGTGCTCTGAATGTTTCCTAAACACGCACAAAAGTTGCTTGGGAGGAATGTGTTGTCATGTTAAATGTGGCTGCACAGTAAAACTTCAAAGCACTTAAAAGCTTTTATAAGAGGTTTATGAAGGAGATTAGTTGTGCTCTTGAGCATTTTCATTAACTTTCTTGCCTTTGCTCAGCTGAACTAAGACTGTTTGGGGTTCAGAAAATGCATGTCCTAAATTAGAGTGTACTCATGGACTTGACTTGTTAGACACCCTCAGATCACATCTAACTTAAACTGAACTAAATTAATTTAAAGCAGTATTGGCAGACATTTTGATATAATTACTGATGGTTGCAGTATTGCTTCAGGAAAGACAGGACTCCTCATTTCCACACCACAGTGCAGTGCCTTCAGTCCCTGTCCTTTGTGACATGTTCTGGGTCAAGGGATTTTTCATCTGTCCTGATAAATTCTGAACAGCAATGCAGGAGTCATAGGTGTTCAGATCTAGGAATCAGAACACTCAGCTGGGAAGTAGAGTCCTGTGCCTGTGGGAAAATCTGCTCTTGTGTAATGTCTTACACTGGGACAGCTGTTTCCTCAGGGAAGTCAGATCTTGAGTTGCATCAACAACTGTCCATGAGGTGTGTGGAGCCAATAGTACTGGAAAAGAACAAGAGATACCAGGCACTTTCACAGGGGAGATGTTTGCCTGTGCAGAACAGTAGGAGCCTTTGGAAAACATCAGCAAATGCTGCTTGTCCTGCACTGATTTGAACCTTGCTGCACTTTGCTGCCTTTCCCTTCCTTCCCAGCCAGACACACTCAGCTTGGCAGCACTGTGGCATGTACACTGTGCAAAGTTCTGCAGTAGTCCATGTACAGCTGTGCTCAGCAGCCACACAGGTGCTTCTGGCTGGACTTTCTGTCTTGCCAACACTGGCATTGTGTTTTTTGGGTTTTTTTTAAAGGGCAGTTGGGATTTTTTGGCAATCCCACTCGGAAGTTCTGCAGCTACAGGGTGAGTGGAGCCCACCCAGCAAGAACAAATGAAATCATCCTTGTTCCTCACTGACTTCCTGGTCATTCTCAGCATCTGAGGAAGAAGTCAAAGGGGACAGTTGAATCATTTAGGAAGTGTTTCCGTATTCGTGTGCTTATGTTGCTGTTTTGTAGCTTAGCCTGAAAGGTTTGGGCCCAGCATCTGGCATTCAGTGAGGTCCTGCCTTTTCCCCAGTGGTGCTGTTGGATTGCTGAGGCACATGAAGGTCAAGAGACCAGCCATAAGGTCACCCAGTGACTCAATGCCTCAATTCAAATTCAGTCCCAGCATCTGCTTGACTCTTGATTTTTTTGTTCTGACTATGAGACCCACCCGAAATTAATTGGTGGGGAATTCAGTGCTAGTTGGATTAAGTAGGTCCTTTTATGTTTGTGACAATAGTATGTCAGTGCTTTCGTGATGAATAGAGGAAATCTGGTACACAGCATCAATCCTTACAGAATAACTCAGTCCTTATAGGATGAACAAGCTTCAGAAACTCAAACAACCACACATATGCAAACAAAGGAGAGACAGTCTTGGGGCTATTCATTGATTCAGTCAAAGACAAGTTTTCTTTGCTAATAGCTCTTGTGCTTCTGAGGCATTTTCTGCTGTGACCAAGGTCAGCATAACATGACAGAAATCATTCTGGTAGGAAAGGGCACTGTCAGTGCTGGTTTGTATCTTATTCTTTGTCTTTTCTTGTGGTGTTTTGCCCCTGGCTGGATGCCAATTGCCCATCAAAGTCACTGTATCACTCCCCTCCTCAGCTGGACAGGGCAGAGAAATTATGGTGAAAGCTTCATGAGTTGAAATAAGGGCAGGGAGAGATCACTCATCAATTACCATCACAGGCAAAACAGATCTGACTTGGGGAAAATGAGTTGAATTTATTACCAATCAAAATCAGAGTAGGATAATGAGAAGTAAAAGAAGTCTTAAAAACCACCTTTCTCCCACCCCTCCCTCCTTCCTGGGCTTAAGTTTATTCCTGATTCTCTACCTCCTCCACCCTATTGGTGCAAGAGGACAGGGAATGGGGGTTATGGTCGGTTCATCTCATGCTGTTTCTGCTGCTTCTTCCTCCTCAGGGACAGGACTTCTCCCTCAGGAGACAGTCTCATGAACTTCTCAAACATGAGTCCTTCCCACAGGCTGAAGTTCTTCATGAACAGCTCTAACATGGGCCCCTTGGGGTTTTTATCCCATGGGGAGCAATCCCTCAGGAACAGGCTGCTCCAGCATTGGGTTCCCCACTGGGTCACAAATCCTGCCAGCAAACCTGCTCCAGGGTGGGCTCCTCTCTCCATGGGGCCACAGGTCATGCCAGAAATCAGTGCTAGATTACCACGTGCTCACAGCCACATTTTGGGGCATGTTCCAGCTTGGGATACTTCATGGGCTGCAGGTGGATTTCTGCTCTCTCGTGGACCTGCAGGGGCAGAGGCTGCTCCACCATGGGCTACACCACCATGGGCTGCAAGGAAACCTCCACTCCTGAGCCTCAAGCACCTCTTCCCCTTCCTTCTTCACTGACCTTGTTTTCTGCATAGTTGTTTCTCTCATATATTCATACTCTAGTCACAATTACTTCTAAGCAATACAATATTTACCCTTCTTAAATATGTTATAAAATAGTGGAATTTTAGGGGTTGGAATGGAGCTTAGAGATGATCCAGCCCCAACTCCTGGCAGGGACACCTCCCACCAGAGCAGGTTGCTCAAGGCTCATCCAACCTGGCTGTGAACACTGCCAGGGTTGGGGCAGCCACAGCCTCAATGCAATCAGAGCCTAAAATTCATTATCATCCTCTTGCTTTTTAAGGAGATTTAATCTGGAGATCTGAAAAGTTAGAAACATCTAAACTTTGTGTATTCTCAAATGATCCCAATGCACAGATCCTTTTTCCTCTTTAAATAAGTATTTTTAAGCAGTTTCTCATTCAGCTTTTTACTAGCTGTTTTAAAATGCCTGGGAATGAAATAGTCTGCTTGCAACTAAGTGGCAGCACTTGTCCTGGAAATGAAATTCACATTGCTAAAGTGTTTATGGAATACAAGGAATGAGAGCATATAAATCATGGTCTCTCTATGTATAGTTCAAAACCAGTAATTTTAAACTTTGCAGGCATTACAGTGAGCTGTGCTGAAAAATAAAGCACCATTTCATGAGGGCAGATGGGATGGCACTGGCAAAACCCTTACCATGTGTAAAAAAAATAAAAGATCTAACTTTATGTGCACCTAAATAAAGAATACACTTGATCAGACTTCACTTGTGAGCCTCTTTGAAAAACTTCAAAGATAGCACTTATAACAGCACTGAGACACTGGTGGTCTGAAAATCACACACTCACAGTCAGCTCTTCATTAAGAGAGGGGGTAAACAACACTTTATTTACTGTAATAGAAATAACTAAATATTCCATGAAAAATTACTCAGAATGGGACAATTTTTGTCTGTTCTTATGTTGACAAAACTGTCAATTAATTTTGATCTTTTCATGAATTTCATAGGATCATAGTATCATAGAATTTTAGAGGTTGGAATAGAGATTAGAGATGATCCAGCCCCAACCCCTGCCCTGGGCAGGGACACCTCCCCCCAGAGCAGGTTGCTCAAGGCTCATCCAACCTGGCTGTGAACACTGCCAGGGTTGGGGCAGCCACAGCCTCCCTGGGCACCCTGGGACAGGGTCTCACCACCAGAACAGGGAAAACTTCTGCCTTAGATCTAACCTAAATGTCCCTCTTTCAATCTGAACCCATTGCCCCTTGTCCTGTCCCTGCAGTTCCTAACACAGAGTCCCTCTCCAGCTCCTTGTAGGTCCTTCAGATACTGATGGTCTACTCTGAGCTCTCCACACAACCTTCTCTTCTCCAGGCTCAACAGCCCCAACTCCCTCAGCCTGTGCTGAGCTGTTCCAGTGCTCTGAGAACCTTCGTGGTCTCCTCTGCACTTGCTCCAACAGTTCAATGTGCTTCTGATGTTGAGGACACCAGAAGTGTGTGCAGTGTTCCAGGTGGGTCCCACCAGAGCAAAGTAGATAGGAAGAATTACCTTTTTTGACCTGCTGCCCACACTCCTGTGGATGCCGCCAAGGATTGGGTTGGTTTCTCTGCTGTGAGCTCACACTGCCAATGTGCTTTTATACAAGCCAAATTTGCTTTTATAGCAGAAAATGCAAGTGGTCAGATGAGATGATAATGGTGTCTGTTCTGCTGAATACATAAACTAATGGTCCTGATTTTTACCAACCCCAGAAATGCTGTAGAAAGGCTGAGTTCGTGAATGCCAATCTTAGGAGCAATAGCCAGAAATTACGAACTCAATAGATACAAAATGGAAATTATTCATCATGAACTTCATATTTGAATCTCTAAAAGAATGGATTCCCCTGTAGACATAAATACATCTTGTTACAGCATTGCTTCAAATAGCATAATTAGTTTATACTTTTGGACTAGTAGGTTCTATTGTCTGGGGTTTTTTTATTTCCCTTATCTTCCATTGTTTTATAAAAATGGACTGTGATTTCAAGCCAAGAATACCTGAAGTCAGATTCCACATGCTGTTCCCAGTTGCAGCTAGATAACTGTGTTCAACAGGAGAGCATTTGGCTTCTCACTGTACAGTACATAAATCTTAGGCAATTGCCGTTTCAATTTTTCTCTTTCCTTTGAACTCTTGAATGGAGGGAAAGAATTTCTCAAAGAGTTCAGTAGGAATGTCCCATTATGGAACATCAATCATCAAATGCCCATTGTACATGGAAAGTGAGGTGACTGTAATAAAATTGACATAACTAAGCAAGCAGCATCTGACCTTTAGGAGCCAGAGCTTATGATCAGAAGACTCAGTCTTCCAAACCTTTAGGAGTTAAGAGTTATCATCTCCCCCCAAAAAATACCTCAGTAAATGAAGTGCTACATATGAATGCATGTGATAAAAGAGGTGGAATAAATTCTTCCCTGACCCTTAGTAGGGGAGTGTTGACAGAACAGAGGTAGAGAGTGACTTTTGAAAGGAAGGAAAAAAAGGAATGTACCTTTAGGTCTAGATGAGAGCAGCTGCTCCCCTTATCTTGCATCAGTGTTAAAGTAGTTGCTGTTCCAGCCATGTCAGCCAAGTCACAACACAGCATGCAGTGCTGCCTGCAGCTGATCCAAGGAAAAGGAGCAATGGGGACCGTCAAAATGTTGTATCCACAATGTGCACATAAATCTTCCTTGTGCTTTGTCAACCTGTTTGCTTTTGTCTCTGCTCTGTTCCCCATGTAACATGCTGTCACTACCATATTACTCTTTTTTGAGCTTGCCAGTTCTGCAAGTATTTCCAGGGCTGGTTAGAGAAGACAGAGCTGCTGAGGGTTCTGACTCAGCATCAGGCTGCTGAATTCATGTATTTTTTGTACTCAGTTTTCGTTTAGTTGCTCCCTCCTGCTTCTCTGCTTTATTTAAGAGGAGTCAATCACATGCACAACTGATGTACCTGATCAGTGCACACCAAAACAGTCAGTGCTTGAAATCTTAGCAGAAAACCTTCAGCCATCCCTTGAAGGGATTGTTCTTCCCATTCAGGTGCCACATACCTGGGCAAAAAATGAGTGACCAGAGAACAGGATGTAGTTGACTCCACACATATATTTTGCCAAGAACATGAATATTCCAGGGTTATACCAGTCCCTTCCTAAAGCTTTTGTGGAAATATAGAATATTGGCCAAATGAAAATTAAAGGAATTTAGGATGAAATCTTCCCAGAAGTCATTGAAAATGTTCTCTCCTCACATTATGGAGACCCTACTTAACTCATCCCTGAGTGAAATATGTGAGTTTTGGAGCAGACAGTGCAATAAACCAATATACAATAGAGCTGTGCTGCATAGGGACTGTTCACTGCAAAGTAAAAATTTCAGAGAACTCTAGAACTCCCTTCTTAAAACAAAATCCACCAAAGCTTAGCCAGGTTTTGATGTGTTCTTGAGATTTATTACTTTCTTTGGGTGATTCTGTTAGATACAGTTTGGTAATTTATGATGACTTGATTGCTATCTTCTGAGGTTAACATCAGGCATAGGTGGCAAGAGATATTTCCTTATTACTCCTTGATTCACGAAGGATGATGGAGAAGGCAGAGAAAGAATAAAGTAGGGATAGTTCATAGAATCATCAAGGTTGGAGGAGACCTCAAAGATCATTGAGTCTAACCATTAACCTGTCACTGCTGGAACCCCTAAACCCTAAAACTTATTCTCCAGCATCAGTTAAATCTTTCTATTCTTTTATCATAGATTCATAAGATCATAGAATTTAAGGGTTGGAATGGAGCTTAGAGATGATCCAGCCCCAACCCCTCAACACCTCATAACTGGATCCAGTTGCTCAAGGCTCATCCAGTTGGGGCAGCCACCACATCCCTGGACAACCTGTCTCACCATCCTCAGAGTAAAAAACTTTTTTCTCATATCTAACCTAGATTTTCCCTCCTTCAATTAGAATCCACTACCACTTGTCCTATCACTGCAGTTCCTAACTCAGAGTCCCTCTCCAGCTCCTTGTAGGCCCTTCAGATATTGAAAAGTTGCTCTGAGGTCTCCACACAACCTTCTCTTCTCCAGGCTGAACAGCCCCAACTCCCTCAGCCTGTGCTCACAGGGAGATGCTCCAGTGCTCTGAGCAGCTCTGTGGCCTCCTCTGCACTTGCTCCAACAGTTCCATGTCCTTCTTATGTTGAGGCCACCAGAGCTGTGTGCAGTATTCCAGGTGGGATCTCATCAGAGCAAAGTAGAGGGGAAGAATCACCTCTTTTGACCTGCTGCCCACACTCCTTTGGATGCAGCCCAGGCTGCATCATCTTTCTTGCTCTGAGAAATATTCCATGGAAAGAAAGAAGCAGGGTAAGTTGCCCTCTCTGTGTCTTTGCCCCATCCCTCTGACTCTATGCTTACATGGCCTCCATTCCTGAGGCACTACAGGATCTGATAATTCACATCATAAATCCAGAGAGCCATTTCTGGCAGACAGTTACCATGGTCTCCATTTTGCAAACAGGAAACTGGGGCTAAACTGCAGAGCAGATCATCCAAGTAAGCTCCAAGCAGAGCAATACATTAAATTCTTTCTAGGTCCATCAGTAAAGTCCAACTTGGGAGAGCACTTCAGGAGGTGTTTATCTAGGGCTCTCTCTCCTTTATCCCCCAACACATTTTTTTTCCCCCCTGAGCACAATATTACAGGAAGGATCCTTCACTTGGCCTTGGTTCCTAGTGTTTCTGTTCAGGGGCAGATTTCTGGGTTTCAGAATGAAGTGTATTTCTATCTCACAAACAGCTTTATAAATAAAACAAAAAGAGGAGCTAACCACATGCCATCCTCCAGTTTGTGTTTTCAGGGAATAAAATTCCAAGAGCTCTTTGAACTTGAGAGCTAACATGCATTTTGTACTCTGCAGATGTTACAGCAAACTCTAACCCAGCATTGGCTCTCTGGAGTGCACTGCACTGTGGCTTTAATTCAGCCAAGTACAGCATGTCAAAAGTCAGGTTGTTATGACAGCAATAAACTTGTGATTCCCTTGAAGCAGATGTTTTAATTTGTTAGGTGTTTTTGGGGAGAAAAATCTGCTTGCATTTAAATAGATGTTCAGATTGAGAATGGAATTTACTTGAAAACATCTTTTCCACCTGTATGAAAACTTTATCAGCAAGGCTTGAGACACATGTGTGAAGTGGTGCAAGAAATCATGGCAAGGATGGCCAAAGTGCAGAAATCTCCTTCACACCTGAAAGATGACCTTTCTGAAGTCAGAGCTGGACCATGGAAGGACCCTATTTAATGTGTCTGATATTGCAAAAAGAACACTGAAATGGAGAGTCTGCTGAGGCATCTTCTTCCCAAGGTGGTCCTTGCTGCTGTGAATTAACATCATCCTCGTCAGATCTTTCACTCCTTGCTATGCTATTGCTTTTACCCTTCTTTGTAGAGATCAGTGAGGACTACAGTTTTCAAGCAAGTGCCAAAAGTAAAACCCTTTGATGCTTTTCAAAGACAGGGAAGAATTATGTACCTGTTTGAGCTGCAGGTAAAGAATGTTACAGCTGTGGGAACACTAATTCAAACAACTAATTGATCTCACTTTGCAGTGAAATATGTATGGGACCTTACCCTGTCCTCAGTAGGTGGTAAGATTGTCCTCAGGCATAAATTTGACTTTAAAGTTCATATCTTGCTGAACTCATATAGAAGGCAAAAGTTTAGGGAATAGATTGCCCTAATAAACAGACTGCACAGACAGATGCAGTCAAAAGATTGGTCTAGAATTCCTCTTGTGCTGGGATTGCATTTTGCAGATGTGGTATTTATTGTGTCATACATCTTGGCAGTTTTCTCTAGTCCTTTATATGGCCTGGTGAAGCTCTGGTTGCTGAAGAATATACGAGGTTTAAATTTCAGACTTTTTACCTTTCTAAAATCTAGTAACCCAAAAAAATGTAAGCCTAAAACCAGGCATGGACATTTCTAGAATTTCCTTGAAAGAGACATACCAAAAAAAAAAAACCCCAAACCAAATCCTGCTTTGTTTAATGAGTCTCCTGTCTCTGACAAAGCTTTTAGGAGTTCACTGCAGTCTACCTATGTTCAAAATGCAGCTGTGCAGAGTTAAAGCCTCACAAACTAACATAACTCAGCCCAGTGTAGACTGATCCCAGGACCAGACACTCAGCACATTGTAGGGGCAATGTGGATCCATCAGCAGTGGGAGTACAAACATTTCTCCACGTTATTTTGGATGGTCCATCTGTTGGTATATCTGCCTACTAGATACTCTAATAAGGGCCAAATGACACGGTTGAACAACAAATCTTTTTTTCTTTATGGTGAAAAAATTCTTGCCTGTTCCTTTCATCTCCAAACTTCTGTCCATTTGCACCTGAAAGAGCTGGTTAAATCCTGCAGCAGCAGCCAGGGAGTCAGAATAGCTTACCTGTTTCTGGTTTTGAAATGGGTTTGAAATTAGAATTTGGGTAATCTGTAGCACTAATATTAGCTTAATGGGATTTTACTTTGGAAACTCGATTTTCATCACACAGTATGGCTCATAATGTATTTCCAAAGACAGCAAACTTGATGAAACATGGACTGGAAGATAAGGGAACACTCTCACTCTTGTTTCTCCCCTCTACCATGCCCACAAAATTTGTGGGAGTTTGAGGGGTTTAAAACTCTCCTACATGCATGTCCTCCCATATCCATACATCATTGCTGTTTTGCTGGTAGAGTGCTTATAATTAAAAATTATGACATTTGACCTTTAGTCTGTGGCCACAGCATAATTGCATTCACTCTACCACATTTATGAATGCAAATCAGGTCAATTTAACTCAGCATTGTGTTTACTCTGCATATTTTTAAAAGACTCTTCTTGCCAAGGCATGTCTTTCTCCTCGACTCCTGCACTTTGTGGAAATTGCTGAGCATGCTGTCATGCTGGAATTGCAGGTATGGATAGTTTGGAGTGGTGATGGAGTTGGAGTGGTCTGGAGATGCCTTGGATCTGTCAGCAGCCAAAAGTGATGAGATAATTTGAACGGGACAGCCTTGAATGGCTAACAGGACTCCAGAACAAGTTTTAATAAGACTAATATACCTTGGCAATAAAACTAATACATCTCCACTGAAGTTATTTATGCTAGCTGAGGATCTCACTCCCTGCTTGTTATACAAGTGAGGAGACTGCAGGTTTTGGAAGGCACTGCCCCCCAAACTTGTCTATGGAAAGCCATTCTTCACTGTGCCTTTGAACCCTCACCATGCCTCGAGGTAAACTCCTCCAAAGTGCCAGTAGATTAAATAACCCTTGTATGGAGGTACACAGGGAGAAGTGAAGGGAATTTCAACTGGCCATTATCAATCACACAGCACAAACAGTTTGGAGAAGTAATCAGTCTCTCTGTCCTTCACACAAAGAGGTTTACAACACTGGAGGAGTTTATTATTATTGCTGGCCTAAGATCATCAAAGTCATTTTGTTTCGTCCTGAACAGTAGTCAGAGGGGTTAAAGGGAGGTTAAACTGCCTAAACAAAATGGAAGCAATTACACAGTGGGATCATGGAGGACTTGTTTGCTTTAACCCTCGCTGACAAAAAAGGTACTATAAGAAAAAGGTTTCCTGACTCTTCACAATCATTGAAAGCATCTGTCTATTTGAGCTCATGCCAAGCTTCCTCACCTAAATCTTTGGGGGAATGTCACTGCTTTAAACACTATCAGCTTCTCCACAGTTCCCAACACAGTCTCTATTCAGTGTCTGATCTTTGCAGCATTGTCATCACTTTCCAAGCCTCTGTGCAGGACAGGACTTACACAGTGCTGGAGATGTGCCTGCTCAACTTATGCCTTAGCTATTTCTACTTAGTTACTTGGCAGGAGAAGCCAAGGCTCTGTCAAAGAGCAGTGTGATGGGGAATGCAGATTTGGCCTGTTCCAAGCTCTAAATTGCAAGATGGGGAATTGACTCTTCTACTCTATTCAAGGTTATATCACAGCTGAATTGTCAAACTTGGCCTTCCAGTGACCTGCATCATGTGATGGGATGACATCTGTCCCTCACTAGTTTTGGGGGTTTTTTTCTGTTCCTCAAAAGTAGAAGGTAAAAGCATAAACAGCTTCCACTTACAGGCATGAGCACTGCTGTGTTATGTGGGGCTAAATGGAGTCTTTACTGAATTCCCTGCAGGTCCATTGCTGTTCAGCAGAAAAACACATCAAAGAGGCCTAGAAATGTGCTGTGTTTAAAGAAAGCATAGGGGGGAAAAAAAGTTTGACTTCTATAAGCAGACATTGACACAGTGTTTATTGAAACTTGCCTTTCTGAAAGGAACTGGGGCTTCTACAGATAACCCAAAGGAGGAATCCCATGCCTAATTTGATCATGATGTAAGATGCTTGCAGAATGGTCCCTCTGCACCCTGAAGGACTGAAATTGCTTCTGTATTGATGTGAATCTTTGTAAAGTCAATGGTGAAATCCCTTTGTGATCCTTTATCACAGTTCCAAACACGAAGTGACTCTTAGAAAGAGTTCTCTGTAACCTGTGAAGTGTTGATCTTGTTCAAGCTTGTTGCAAGGCTTAAGGACAAAACCATCAGGGAATAGAATAGGAGGAAAACACTCTGTGTACAGTTGGTAAAAGGAAATTATGTGGCATATCTTGGGTTGGGGGGAAAATAAATTAAAAAAAAACCTTTTATTATACAGAGAAAGCAATAAAACCCATTTGTCAATGGAGCCAAAAAGCTCAAGCATAAATAAGATTTAACAAATTCCCAGCAATAGAAGGGGGTTGCACAGGGATGAATCAGGCACTTCTCAAAACATTACTGTAAATGGTAAAGACTAAATAATATTCTTGCACAAATATCTGTGTGTCTCTGATAATTAACCACAGCCAGTGCCATGAAGGAACATCTTTTGGCCTGTCTTTCTTCAGATTTAAAGGAAAGGAAATCTGACAGATTCAACAGGATGATTCTTCATTTCAAACCCAATCATAAAACTGCTGTCAGAACAGAGCTGATTATTTGTGAGGAGCTGCCTTGAAAATGTTGAAAGCTGTAGAAGAAAACACAGGTAAAGCCATGCAAAAGGGCACTGACTTGTCTGAGGTTCTGAACAGATGGAGGGAAAGGCTGGCACCTGTCATGGCTTATATGTTAAAGAAAATAAGGGCCTAATTTTGGTCTGACTTGTCTGAGAGAAGAGAGCATGAAGGCCTAGTGCAAATCTGCTTTCTGTTACAATTGAGAAGCTTTAGAATCTGAATAGATAATACAAAAATGCCAGTCGAGCATGTAACAGCAGTGTAGTGTGCCACTCACTTAATTAAATAAACTTCCTTTCCTTCCCCCAAATGAATAGACTACTGGAGCATGGCATGATTTATGGATCCTCTAATACTGGCTCCTTAGATGTAAGAAAGACACAAATGTGAGAGTGCAGGCATTGTTTTATAGGCAAGCAGAAAACTAAATATGAGAACAGAAATAGGTGATCATCATCATGATGTCAACATTCTTATTCTTCTGTCTCATGTAGTATAGAACAGATTCTTACTCCTTTGGCCTCTCAAAGCTGCATACAAAAGCATGTGTGAAGCTGCATGTGAGTTAAGAAACCTGCACAAGCTCACATTCAGCAGGTTGTTTAATTACTCCTGGCACATGATTTTAATATCACATTTCTATCAGTGTTTTTTCCTTGTATGTCCTAAAATATAAATTATATCAGCCTGAATATAACTGAAGTCTAGCCTGGAAGGGAATTTAGCCTGGCAGAGGTCAGTGGTGTTTAGTGATGTTCAGGCTGTAACTTATAGTCACTGTTTCACTGCTGGCACCAGAGAAAAGAGCTACTGAGCTGCCTTGCATCTTCCTCTCACTGCTCTACCTCCTCCTGCTCAACCCACGTGAGATCCCACCTGGAATACTGCATGAAATTCTGGTGTCCTCAACGTAGGAGGGACATAGAGCTGTTGGAGCAAGTCCAGAGAGGTCACAAAGTTGCTCAGAGCACTGGAGCATCTCCCTGTGAGCACAGGCTGAGGGAGTTGGGGCTGTTGAGCCTGGAGAAGAGAAGGTTGTGTGGAGAGCTCAGAGCAACTTTTCAATCTCTGAAGGGCCTACAAGGAGCTGGAGAGGGACTCTGTGTTAGGAACTGCAGTGACAGGACAAGGGATAATGGGCTCAAATCGAAGGAGGGGAAGTTTAGGTTAGATATTAGAAAAATGTTTTTTACCTTAAGAGTGGTGAGACCCTGTCCCAGGGTGCCCAGGGAGGCTGTGGCTGCCCCAACCCTGGCAGTGTTCACAGCCAGGTTGGATGAGCCTTGAGCAACCTGCTCTGGTGGGAGGTGTCCCTGCCCAGGGCAGGGCTTGGGGCTGCATCATCTCTCCATTCCATTCCAACCCTTAAATTCCATGATTCCATGATTCTGTGATCCTCATCCAGGTAAAAGGCCACTGCAAATTACTGAGCCATATAACGTAAACAAGTCAGAACAGGATGCACCAGGAGATGCACAGGATAAAGTTACCAGCAGGACTCATTTCTTGAGGCAAAGTGCATCTCTGAGAACTGCACATGGTTATTGTACTTGAGATTCCAACCCTTAAATTCCATGATTCCATGATTCTGTGATCCTCATCCAGGTAAAAGGCCACTGCAAATTACTGAGCCATATAACGTAAACAAGTCAGAACAGGATGCACCAGGAGATGCACAGGATAAAGTTACCAGCAGGACTCATTTCTTGAGGCAAAGTGCATCTCTGAGAACTGCACATGGTTATTGTACTTGAGTCTCCCAAAGAAGAAACTTCCCAAAGTTTCCCTGAGGATAACTGTTGGATGTGTGATGCTGCCAAACCAGGCTGCTCTCAGTAAACATTGAGTGTCACTGGTTTTCTTGCTCTGTACAAGCTGGACATCCATCTTCTGTAAGCAAGACATCAGAGTGGTATGCTGCACTCAGGATGAGGGACAGGAGTTTTGTCCTTGATTCTAGCACCAAGAGGACAGACTTAGACAGCAGGGAAAAAGATGGAGTCATTTTGTCATTTGAGGTCATTATTCCTGACACATATTAGCTGGTGCAGAGAGGAGAGATGACACTTTTGGACTGCTCCCCAATAATTAGTTGGGATTTCATTCTTTCCCCTTAAATGGGCAAGGAGGATAAGACTGATAGATATTTTCAGCACACTGCTCTGGGTTAACAGTTTCAGTAGCAGGGACTATAAACAGCCAGTCTGGGCTGCACCTTCTGATCTCACCCTCTCTTGAGAAGCTCTGAAAGCAGCTGATCCTATTCTTTTCCTTCTCCTTCTTCTTTTTTTAATTTTTATTTTATTTCCTTTCACAAGCACAATTCCAAAGGATTCTTAAACTATAAAAATGAAATTGCTGCCTATAAAATATAATTGGAGCTGCATTGTAGTTCAAGTGACAACCAGATGCTGGTAAAAAAAAAAAAACCAAACTCTTGGTCCAATTATATAGGTTTCTTAGCACTCACTGCATGAAGTCTGGTCCAAAAGAGATTTGCTTCTGCTAAGATCTTGCTGGTAATTTTTATTCACTCTTAACAGCCTTTTTGATAGCTTTACTCCTTCTGTATCTACATGTTTTCTCAATATACAGACACTAAACTTGTGTGTGTTCTGTAGGCTGGGAAACAAATTCAGAAGTGTAATAGGTATGAGAGAAGGCTACATAAAACCATAGCAGCAATTGCAAGGGCTTTATTCTCACCATCCCTTAAAATGCACAAGTCACCTCACCAAGACGAAGGATTTTCATCCATGTCCAATAAATGCAAATTAAAGCAAAACAAGTCACTTCAGTTGGCAAATCTGGATCTTTTTATAAGTAAAAAAAAAGTGTGTGTTTCCTGCTAGTTAAATACTATGGGGCTTACTTCTGCTTTCTGTGAAGTTTCAGTCCCTGCTTTGAGTGGTTGCCCAATGCACCCAAACTCTGTTAGAAACAGCAATTCTCTTCTGTCTACTCTAGATCTCTAAGTGTTAGCAAATTTGTTTACTTCCAGGTGATGGCAGCAAGCTCAGTAAAATGATTGCCCTGGCACTGCTAGCATCACTGAGCTGGTGGCACAAATTTTTTGAAAGATTTGGAGTTTGTGTGCTAGAAAGTAATGCCATGGAAAGGGACCTGGGGGTCCTTGTGGCTGGCAAGTTGGATATGGGTCAGCAGAGTGTCCTGGCAGCCAGGAGAGCAAACTGTGTCCTGAGGGCACCAGGCAAGGCATGGCCAGCTGGAAAAGGGAGGGGATTGTCCTGCTCTGCTCTGTGCTGGGGCAGCCTCACCTGGAATATTGGGTGTAGCTTTGGCACCACAATATATGAAAGATATTAAGTTATTGGAGAGTGTCCAAAGGAGGCAATGAAGATGGTGAAGGGCCTTGAGGAGAAGCCACATGAGGAGTGGCTGAGGCACTTGGGCTGTTCAGCTGGAGAAGAGGAGACTGAGCACAGAGCTCATGGCTGGATACAACTCCCTCAGGGAAGGAAGTGCAGGGACAGCTCTGACCTCTTCTCTCTGGGCCCAGGGACAGGACCCAGGGAATGGGCTGGAGTTGTGTCAGGGAGGGTTAGGCTGGAGATTAGCAACTGGTTCTTCTTTGCCCAGAGGTGTTTGGGCACTGAACAGCTCCCAGGGCAGTGTCACAGCCCCAAGGCTGACAGAGCTCCAGAGGTGTTTGGCCAATGCTCTCAGCACAGGGTGTGACTGTCAGGGATGTCCTGTCAGGGCAGGATTGGACTGATCCTCAAGGTCCTTCCAGCTCTGACTGTTCTGTGATTGTGTGGACTCCATCACTGGGTACAGGTATCACAGGGTGCAGATGAAAGGGGAATTTGTTGATTTTTCTGCTAACTTTACAGGGATCTCCAAGTTTCTTCCACTGGATTGTTGTATGAATTAGTACTTTTACCTAGGTTAGTGAAAGGGGCTGTAAGAACTAGGCTCAGTTTAAGTGCTGGTGAATTCTTTCCTGAAAGGAAACATTGGATAGACACAGGATTAGGCTCTTGTTGACAAATTCAGTGAAAGTCCAAGTGAAAGTATCTCCTTTCTTCAAGTGATAATTTCAAAGTCACATTCTTCCATTATCTCTACTTTCAAATGGCTTAACCATACAAGAGTTACTCTATTTATTTATATAAAATCCCAGTTTTCAGAGTTTTTGTTTAATCAGTGAAATCTTTTAATGGAATCTGTTTGTGTATCATGACTTACTGAGCTTCAATTACAGTTATTGACACACATTGCACTAGTATGTTTATTTGTTTCGAGCCTCAGGAGCTCCTTCTATTTCCCAGGAGAGTACTACACTACTGGTCTTTCCAACATTACCTAAGGTTAAAAATATCACATAAATATTTAGCCTGGAATGCTCCAGTTTGTACTCAGTGAATATCAAAGCTGTTTCTGTATTAAATATTTCTTGTAGCACTGCATTAGCAGCAGTTTCAGAGGCACAGTCAGAGATGGAGAGCAGAGCAATAATTCAGCTTCAAGGTGAGAAAGACATGACTGATGGTTGGATGGTTGGAGTCCCAAAGCAGGTGCCATATCCCAAGTCTGTGTATGTCCTTTGCAACCAGTGCTTTTTGGATACAGCAGTGCAGTTTGCTGTGATCAGTTGGCAAGTTCATAGTGCTTTGGAGAGCTGAGGATTCCCTCCTTCTCATTCACATACCCTTCTTGTGTCTCTTGAGGCACTAGGGATGACCACAATGTGCTTCAGCCCCTGCAGGCCTGGATTACAAAATTTTCCTGAGAGAGAAGAAAATGTTACAAATGGATGAATGTAAAAAGAGCCTTTGGATGTTTACCTTGAGCTGCTTTTGAATGAACTTTAACAACCAGGGCTGGAAAACCACAAAACATCTAACTACCAATGAAGGAAAATCAGAACCACTTGTTTTCTGGTGACTGAGGTGCCTTGGTATCAGCTGTCAGAAGTAGCATTCTAGCAGGAAGAATTGTTCTTAAAAAAAAAAAAGAGAGAGAAAGAAACAAAACAAACAAAGAAAAGGAAATTGCTTTGAATGGGCACCAGTGTGTGTGACATTTCTTTGCAGGTGGTTACTGTCTATATGACATACACCATCTGCAGCATGAGATATAAACAACCAAAAGCAAAATCAGGAATACATTTGCAATGTTTTTAGCAGGACTTCTGGAGTATTTTTTTTTTCATTTCATAGTTCTTAATCTTTTGAACAGAACATCTTGTAACCAGCAGTGCAAACCAACCTAACTCTATCAAATCCTGGCACTGGAAATTCATGGTCTCCAGACATACAGACCCTTTGATTCCTGGTCTATCTTAGAGTCATTGAGTCACAGAATCATCAAGGTTGGAGGAGACCTCAAAGATCATTGAGTCCAACCATGAACCTGTCACTGCTGGAACCCCCAAACCCTAACCCAGATCCTCCAGTGCCACATCAGACACCTCTGAAACACCTCCAGGGATGGTGACTGCACCACCTCCCTGGGCAATATCCCAGTGCTGAACACCACAACAGGGAAAACATTTCTCCTCACACCCAATCTGACTCTGCCCTGACTCAGCTCGAGGTCATTCCCTCTAGTCCTCTCCCTGTAGCCATCCAAAACTGTATGAGCATTGAAGCTATAACACATTAAGCAATGTGACAAACTCTTCATGTCCCTACATAATTGTTTGATGTCTCCCTGGGGATTTATCTTCTTTAAAACTCTCTCTCCTGGGAAGTGTGGCTAGGGACAACCCCCAACATTTGGAGTTTGGACTAGGTGATCTTTCAAGATTCCAACCCAAATCACCCTATGGGAACAAAATTAGAGAACTCAGAATATTCAAAGCAGAATTTAGGATGGGTTTTTTAGAGTGAGAGCATCAGCACCTACATCTGAGCTGGGCTGGAAGATAGAAATTTAGCTGTGAAAAGGGATTTAACTTGACAAAAATTAATGCTCATTCTGTTTACACCTTTAAAATCTGTGAATGGTGGTTATTCTTTTGTTTGTCTTTTCTGGTTCCAAACGCTGCTGCTATCTTCAGCTTTCAGGCAGAAGCAACTATTTGCATTGATATCTGTGGTACAAAAACCATCTGATTTATGCACTAATGGTTCAGAGGTTTATGCTGCAAACTTGAGGCAGGCATTGTGTCTTACTTGGTGTGTGTAACATCTGAGTCTCTGAGGGCCCAGGGTGAAAACCATTGAGTGAAACCCATTGGAATAGAATATTTCGCTTAACTGGGCTTTGGATGAGGCTGTCTTACTCCCTGAAATGCAAAACACAAAGAGAATTGATAATGTTTCTCCCCCCTTACCCTTTCCAAGAGGTGCCTATAAGCTGATGTTCTTTGTCTTAAAGTCAGCTACCAATTTTTTGACAGCACACTTGCCAGAGAGCTTTGCACACAGACAGGTTTGTCTGTTGTCAATAGCTCTTTGTGTCACAGTGGGAAGTTTGACTGCTGTCTTCAACACTCAAACCGAGTGGCAGAATCGCAGTTCCCAGTCATCATCTTATGAATAAATTTACCTTTTCTTCAGACCTCAGGGAAATTATTTGTTTTGTTTGGGTTGAGCACCAGCTATTTCAGATGGTTCATATTTAAATTCAAGGCGGCTCATTCATATGTAAATGAGGTGCCACGGGCAAGGGGAACTAAGTGCCTGACCTCCTGCTTTGCTACCCAAAGACTGGCCTGGGAGGTCATGTTTCCATTCAAATGGAACAAAAGTCTTCCTGTAGCACCTGTTTCTTGCCATTCTCCCACTTCCAAACTCGCTGTATCCTCCCTTGACACCTTCTGATATGAGCCAATCCTTCACACAGGTCATCCTGACATAAACAGCTCCTGAAAGCCACATCCTTCTCCTTTCCATCCCGTAAACTCACAAATTTTCTTTTAGTGTAGCTCAAACACAGAACAACAGGAACATAATGTGCCATCAAGATGGTTGTGATTGCCATGAATACAACAATATCTCAGTATGAATCTAGCCAGGATCCATTTTTCCCCCCCCAGACATTCACAAATGCATCAGATAGAAACTCTTTCAAGTGTTTGCCAAGTGAATATAAATATGAACAGCTGGGGCTAGGGGGGGAATCTTTCCTTTTTTGCTTCTGTTATGCATCAACATTTGATTGGTTTGTTTAGCTGGTTTGGGCTTTTATTTTGGTTTGCTTGTTTGTAGATGTCTGAATTTTAATGAACAGAGCTCCACAGTATGAATAAAATATCTGGGGAAAGCACAGACCAGTGATTAAGAGACTGTGTTGATGTCCAGGTTATTCAGATCCCATTTCAGGTTTTCTCACCTCTGGAAAATCTGTTTATTCAATTCTAAGCACATGCCCATCACCAGTCTTTCCTCATCTTTGCTTTTCCTTATCATGACACCTCTAGTTAGGAGGTGTCCCTGCCCAGGGCAGGGGTTGGGACTAGATGACCTGTAAGGTCCATTCCAACCCATAAATTCTATGATTCTATGATTCTATGTGTTTTGCTATTCTCTTTTTCCCTACTTTTTGTTACATCTTGTTTCACTACTTGCCCTTTTCTTGCTGTGCTCACTTCAAGTCTATAGAAAAAGTCAAAGGCTATTCATCATTTCCCATAACTAAGGGTTTAAGAGACCACAACAAAATTACCAGCTAATATATCTAATATAATTTTTCTTTTAGTGAGATATCTTTTTGCACAGCAAAAATGTAGAGTTTGAAGCCCAGTTCTACTGGGTTTCAAATAAGTGCAGTGAAAATGGGCCAAAACAACCCACAGAGGAGAGCCCCACCATAGAATCATGGAATTTAAGGGTTGGAATGGAGCTTGACAGATCACCCAGCCCCAAGCCCTGCCCTGGGCAGGGACACCTCCCATCAGAGCAGGTTGCTCAAGGCTCATCCAACCTGGCTGTGAACACTGCCAGGGTTGGGGCAGCCACAGCCTCCCTGGGCAACCTGGGACAGGGTCTCACCACCCTTAGAGTAAAAAACCTTTTTTCTAATATCTAACCTAAACTTTCCCTCCTTCAGTTTGAACCCATTACCCCTTGTCCTATCACTGCAGCTCCTAACAGAGTCCCTCTCTGTCTTCCTTCCAGGCCCTTCAGATATTGTAGCACCCTCAGAAGATCTTATTACACTATGCTGGGAGGATGGTTCCCTTCATTCTTTCCATTTTACTTATATTATTTCCATAAATGTCTACTGATGTCTTCCCCAGATAGGAACTGAGCTCTTGCTCTGAACAGCTACAGCAGCTTTAAACGTTGTAAGTGCTGAAAAATTAGAGGAAAAAATGCAATGATCAAGGTGAGGAAAGCATTCCATCTTCATTAGATAGCTGTGTTAAGAATAGGAAGAAATCTTGCAAGGAAAACCAAACAAAGGGAAGAAAAATTACAAGGCTCCACCAAAAAATATTCCAGTTGTCTTGTCACATAGCAAGAGTAATACCCAGATGAGTTTCGACTTATTCCTGCCAATAAATTTCTTGTAAGGAGACCAAACTGAAACACAGATGTCCCATCTCATCAAATGTATATCATGACTGGCCTTAAGTCATTCTGGAGTCTTACTCAGAACTGATTGGGCATTTCAGAAATCCTCATCTCTCAGTTGGAAGAAGCAGCTTTAGGAACAAGAATGTGTGTGACCTGGAGCTGCCCTTCAAATACTACTCCTGGTTTTTTTCTTACAAACTGTCCATGCAGAGCCAACCATAGCCTGAACCCAATGACAGAGTACAGTTAAAACCTGCACAGCCCCAGTGAAGATGTGCCTGGACTGTGGAGTTTGATTTCACAGCATTTTTTTTCCAGTGATAGCAGGAAAATATATTGTTTGGCTTTCCCTGCCTTTGCTGAAGAGGATTTGTTCTCACTCCCACTCTGCATAGGCTGAGCCTGCAGTAGACAGCTGACTTAGTGGCACCTATGACTTCAAATGTCTTACAAGAGGTTATACAGGAGCAGAAAATCTCTTTTTTTTTCTTTTTTTTTCTGTAGTAACATGATTATCGGGGTGAACTTTTGTAGCACAAATAGTGCTTTTGTGGGGATAGAAAATGCCCCAGTAGGTTTCTCTAATCCTTCTTGAGAGAGACATCCTGGGGCAATCAACTCATTTATACATTCTCTACATTTTTTCCCCCTTTTTGTTGAAGAAAGGGCCTGGTTCGCTGCCAAGACCTGTTTAAGTGGTAACCTATGCAATTTATTCTAAAAACACTCATTTATCATTCCCAAATTAATCTTGTAATAGGATAGCTGCTCTTATTTTCATTGTCATTTTTTCCCCTTTGGATAAGAGATCACAAACACATAGATATCCAACTCAGAGATTCTAAGAAGCACACATAAAAGAGGGAAAATAGGAATGGCATTGCTATAATTACAAGCAGAAACAAGTAGCCATACATCTTCATTTCTCACATATCACATCTATTAATAATAGAATGAAATGCAATTTGTGCTGAATATTGTTCAGAGCCTTGTGCCAGCAGCATAATTGTCTTCAATCAGATTGGTAGTTGGGAGGAAAAGGCTTTTTTTAAACCCACAGTAAACATTCTCAATTTATGCAAAATGATTAAAATATGATATATTCCCTTTTTCTTTTTTTTTTTTTTCTGGCACACATAATGCATTTTGACATGCAAAAATTATATAAACAATGCAGAGTTTGATATGAAACTACCGTGCAGAATTTTAAAACCATATATACATGCTGTTGGGAGTGTAAAAAATAATATCTTGGCACTGGCAAGAACAGCTTGCTACAATGAAAAAGTTATAGATGTAACTTTTTTACTGCAAGCACGCAGCCTTTTTCAAGCTCTGCCTTGTAAAAGCATTGCAGACAAATTTAAACGAAGGGTCGAGGTTTCTGTGGCAGGTTTGGACTCTCAATTCTTCCTTTTTTGGGGGGGTGGGTGTAAAATTTTATGGGTTCTGCTCACACACTTAGAGGCTTTTCTCTCAAAGGACTTTCTTGTAGAGGAACACACTGCAAAATGTGTGATTTCTGACACCTCTCCTGTTCCCAGCAGCACAGGCCTAAATTTATGTTCTCTGTCCTGCATCCCACTCTGCAGGGACACGAAGAAAATAATGTCTTATTTTTCCTTCATTTCCCCATACACCCCCTTTCCCTTCATGTGCTGACATCTCTCTTCAAACTGCCTTTTCTTGTCTTTGGATATTGGATACCTCTAAGTGTTTTGGAAAGGTGGTCCATCTCTGACCATAGTTCTGGTGTCCTCAACATAAGAAGGACATGGAACTGTTGGAGCAAGTGCAGAGGAGGCCACAGAGCTGCTCAGAGCACTGGAGCATCTCCCTGTGAGCACAGGCTGAGGGAGTTGGGGCTGTTGAGCCTGGAGAAGAGAAGGTTGTGTGGAGAGCTCAGAGCACCTTGCAGGAGCTGAAGGGGCTCCAGGGAAGCTGCAGAGGGATCTGTGTTAGGAGCTGCAGGGACAGCACAAGGGGCAATGGGCACAGATTGAAGGAGGGAAATTGAGGTGAGATGTTAGGCAGAAGTTTTCCCTGTTCTGGTGGTGAGACCCTGTCCCAGGGTGCCCAGGGAGGCTGTGGCTGCCCCAACCCTGGCAGTGTTCACAGCCAGGTTGGATGAGCCTTGAGCAACCTGCTCTGATGGGAGGTGTCCCTGCCCAGGGCAGGGGTGGATCGTCTCTAAGCTCCATTCCAACCCCTAAAATTCTATGTTTCTATGAAATTCTGTGATAGTTGGAAGGGCTGGAAATTAGGGTTTTCAAACACACTGCAAAGTAGGAAACAATTCACCAAACCCACTAACCTGTGATTCTACCCATTGTCTGCAATGAACTTCAGACCAAGACTTTAGTTTTCCCTCTTCACTGTTAATTTTTCGAGCAGTTTAAGCTCACTGATTTTTTTTATAATTTTTTTTTTCCTAAGTGAGAATTTGCTTTCTTTATCCATCACTGGCTGCTCCCTGGTTTGGCTCTGATGGGTCGCTGAGGTCAGTGGTACTCTTTCTGCTCCATGAATGGAATGACTCAAGTGTTTGAAAGAGACTAATGACTCTAATAGCCAACAAAGGATGAATTTACTTATGTACAAACATCTTTGTTTGTGTGCCAGATAGGACATTTATGCACAGTACATCTATTCTTCAAGCATAGGTGTATGCAAATTGAAAGAAAGCTGGGGGGGAAATGGCACATGGAGCTTGAATTTCAGATGGAGAGACTTGGGAGCAGCCCAAGTCCCTGGTGAGAGCAAGGGCAGGGTACAAGCAGGCGCCTCCGGTCCCCCTGTCTATGCTCTGGATTTCCCACAAAAGAAAATTGCTGCAGGTCCCATCCAGTCTGCAGGTCCCAACAAGTCCCTAGTTAGGGTGTTCAGAGCTGTAGGACTCCAGGGCACAGCACCACACAGGCCCAGAGGTCACATTATAATGAGCTGGAGATGATCAGAGAGATGTAATGGACAACTCCAATCCCTGAAAACAGCTTGAGAGCCTTGCTGGTGTGCATCAAAAAATAAAAATTAAGCAAAAAATCTTTCAGAAGTCTCCCTCCTCCCCATCGAGTCTGCCTGTCATAAGGGTCTGATTTTCAGTCCTTTTTTTCTTGTTCTTTTTTACTTCTCTCATCAAAAGTGACCTCGGAAACTTTCTAGTTTAAAAATATCATCAATATAGAGATGCTTCTGTGGAACATTTTAGTTTAAATACACTAGCACATATTGACTAAATTCTCTTTGGCTGAAAGTGTCCCAACTATCTGCAAAGGCAACCTTCTTCCAAAATTATTTTTCACCTGAAAACATTGAGATTTTCATTTTTCAATCTCGTGGTGTTTTTTTTCTTCTGCCTTTGCATAGTAGGAATTATTTGTGTTGATTTGTTTGCTTGCTCAAACATCTGATTTCTTTTAATTAGTGTAGCCATGAAAAGGATACATTAAAAAATTTAAAAGAGGAAATATCTTACAGTATGCCAGTGGTTATATTGGGGGGGTTAAACTTCAGTTATAGCTGCTTGTCTAGCAGCAAACAAAAAAATTGAACATTTTCTATTGAAAATAAATATTGACATACATTTTGCATTCAATGTTTTCTTCTACATCTTAGTCTTCAGTCTCGACTACAGAATATTGTTTTAATCATAGAATTTAGGGGTTGGAATGGACTTGACAGATCATCTAGTCCAAGCCCTGCCCTGGGCAGGGACACCTCCCACCAGAGCAGGTTGCTCAAGGCTCATCCAACCTGGCTGTGAACACTGCCAGGGTTGGGGCAGCCACAGCCTCCCTGGGCAACCTGGGACAGGGTCTCACCACCAGAACAGGCAAAACTTCTGCCTGAGATCTCACCTAAATTTCCCTCCTTCAATTTGTGCCCATTGCCCCTTGTGCTGTCCCTGCAGCTCCTAACACAGATCCCTCTGCAGCTTCCCTGGAGCCCCTTCA
>NW_008664193.1:7449-14298 GCF_000695815.1 Acanthisitta chloris | reverse complement strand
AGTTCCATGTCCTTCTGATGTTGAGGAGCACATGTGTTTTGTCCTAACACTTCCTTGGTAAGCCATGAAGCAGAAACTGGAGATCCATAGCTCACATAGCTCAGAACCTTCTAGGGCTCTGAGGGCCAGACAAAGGTTTTAAGAAGCAGCAGTGCAGGACCAGCTCAGGTGAGAGCACCACAGACCCCAGAACCACCTCATGCCATCAACTAAGGGCTGTGCTGCTGTATGCCCTTCCAGACCCCAGAACCACCTCATGCCATCAACTGTGCTGCTGTGTGCCCTTACAGAGGGAAGAGACAAACTGATGCCCATTAGTGCTTAGAGTCAAACCTGCCACATCCTAAGATCTGTATGAAATCAAACATCTCTTTGGAGCTGAGCAGGAGCATTTTCAGTGTGAGTATCAGCAGCTGTAAACATCACCTCTTACAGCTTGCCAAGATGATGTCTGTCTGCCTCCACAGCACATCCAAACCAGCAGGTTCAAGACACTGGAGCCCAGAGCTGCAGTCCAGGGAAGGTTTGCTGTAGATGTTGCCATAGCCTGTCTTTTCTCTCTTCAGCAGTGGTGATTCCAGGCTTCCACCCACAGCCTGCTTTGATGACAGTACTGTGGAGGACAGTGACGCCCACAGTTTGGTACCAAGTCTGTTGTCAGCTCTCAAAGTTTCTCACAGAGTTTAGCTCAGCTATTTAGGGCTGATGAAATCATGCTGTTTAATAGACCAGAGACCACATATGGATGATTTTCCAGCACTTTGGGGAACCACAGTTTCAAAATCATTGAGCAAAGCTAATCCCAGGACTTGATTCTGGCAGGGAAGATCGGTCACTGGAATTGCTCCTGTCTAAGAGGTGCAAAAAGCCTTGACTAAAGCAGCATTTGCTGGATTTACTTCTCTAACACTGTTATGACTTCACTGGTGCCTGCAGTAATGTATGGGAATGAGAGAACCAGCACAGCTGTGGTTACTACAGATCTCTTTGGCATCAACACTTGGAGAAACCTACACTTTCTCCTTGCTCAGTACCTGCTGTCTGAAGATGCCTCTTTCCTCCAAGGCTATGCTGCTCCTTGTCTCCTTCAATATTCCATCAATAGTGGTGTGAATTCCCCACAGGATCTGTCCCTTCTGGGTGGATATTGGTGGCACTGTACAAACACAACACTGTAAGAGTTATTGTAGTGGAGGTGATTTCTCACAGCCTGCAGGGAGTGGTTGGTCATGCTGGGTTGGTCATGGCTGGCCTAATTCTGTCTTGCCAGCTCCATGTGAGCCCCATGGATGTTCCTGCAGGAAGATCAGGGCAGGTACCTGTGCTGCAGTAGGTTTCCTTGTGAGGCATCAGGCCTGGCAGTATCTAAAGCCACAGAGCCACAGTATTTGCCTAACACTGTGGTGCAGATCCCAGCCAGGGCAAGGATTTGTGGCTAGGCTTGGGGCCTGAAAAGCAAAGGATTCAGGATTTGGCCTGGATTTGTCTGTGTATTTATACAATGACAGAAAAAGCAAATTCCTTACTAGCAAATATGAGTCAAAACAAAAACACAGTGAAGGTCAGCTGAGCACAGCAGTGAGATGAGGTTATCCCAGCCACACGTTCAGCTCTGAAGTGCCAGACCAGCCAGAAGGATTCTTGGCCAAAAGGCATGAGAAGGTGCCAGCTGGGAAACCACCCACCATCACCCAGCTGGCTTCTCAAAACAACTGGAGCCTCAGGGTTTGACACTGTGCTCCAGGCACAGCTGCAGGGCATAGCTCAGTCACAGAGCAAGACCAAGGGCTTCTCATCGAGTCTTCCAACAGAAATATTGTGTATGTGCAACACTGTCATAAATCCTAATTGCTAAGGATTTCCTTTTTTCCTAGGAGGAACAGCAACATATTTAAGGCTAATGTTTATTTATTTATTTATATTTATTTTTGCAACCTAACTGTCATAACATTAATCCAGCAAGTCAAACTCTGGCTTAGTCAATTTTTTTTTGCTTCTTCTGAATATATTGGTTAGCATCTTGCTTTCAGCCAAGCTACTATAAACAATTCACAGACACAGATCCAATCCAGAGTTAATTATGGTTGATCAAAGCTTATGTGCAGTCCTCAACTCCTAGTGCTGAGGATAAAAGAACTGAGGTCTTTGTTAAGGATGTGGTGTCCTAGGAAATATACATATCCCTCTCATTATTTTGGATTTAATTTCATTTCATTATAACCTCATGTCTATAAATGCCCTTCTGTTAAGTAATAATCTCTATGCAACTCTTCTTGGAAAAGTTTTGAAACTCTCTGGAGACATTCACTCTAAACATGTATTCCATTTTTGGAGAGGTAGTAATGTGTTTGCTAGAGTAATTTTGAGAAGTCACATTACATTATGATCACTCTTCTTGTAGGGAGGCTCCAGCTTTGACCAGTTCCATTGAGTCAGGCAACATATTTGGGGAGATACAGGTGGAACCTGGAAATGTTTCCAGGCTACATGAAGGAGACAGGCAGGAAATCCTGTTTGTCTGCAGACAGGCTGTAGAGACATCAGGGGCTGAATCCAGAATTACAATCAAAAATCCTGCAATAGGTTCTGTCCATGCCTCCCTCATCCATTCTGGAGCACAGCCTGCATTCCCACCAGCCACCTTCACTTGTGCTTCCAGGTTCAAGAGCAGAACCTGTTGACTGGAGAGGAATTTAGCAAACAACCATGAGATATCTGTTGCAAATCATTTGCAATTTGCATGCTGCATATTTGCCATTCTGTTTAGAGAAAACTAAAGAAATTAAAGTCGGGAATTTTAAATAAAAGCTTTGTTTGTTCTGTATTATACAGAGTAAATAAGTTGGCCAGTGCCTCCAGTTTGCACCAGCTTTGTCTCTAAACTAGGTTGTCTTTAATAGACTCTTATTGCAGGGGGTAGGACACTTCACAGACCCAGGTTACTTTTAAGTTTTACTTCCTTGCACTTGCAGGAAGCATTACCTGGAGTCATTACCTTCTGCATTACAGGTCCTAAACCATGTTCATCTTTGACCTTCAGACTGTTCTGGCCCTAGAACGTGTTTGTCCCTGATTGCACCCAGATCAGGTTCTGTTTATGAGCCTTCTTGTTGCAGGACAACTACTCATTAAGTTGGTGTAAGACTGAGTTAATAATGTTGGCTGACTATGACCCTCCCATAGAAACAGGAATTGGAAAATCCTATATCCTCCCTGGCTCACTTCTCATGAATGTGGCAGGAAACCTCTTCAAAGACAGCAAAATTGGTCCATTATTCTTTTATACCCATATGCTAAATTAGACAGCCAGATATTTTGCTTTGTTTTGGGGTTTTTTCTTCACTTTTCTTCATGTGTGAATTTTGCCAAGCCAGTAGTTTTCAGGACAAAATCTCCTTACCCTAGAGCACTGGTAGCTCCTCACAGAAACTTATGTGTAGAGGTAACTATGTACTCTTTTCCTACTATTAAGATTTTGCAGACTTGATAAACATCCCCTGACTTATTCCACTGGGCTGCTGAAGGCTATCTCTAGACCAAAGCAGAGTTTCCATTTGGAAATGGAATATAATTTTGAACTGGGAGCCCAGAAGCAGAAGGATTTTAATTTCTATTGCTAGCCATTCACTGGTCTTCAATTAGTTTTATTGTCAAAGAGGGGAAAAAAAAATAAAAAAGATTATAGTAAAGTATAAAGCAAAATGTCAGCTTTTATTGCCTGCCTGGCTTTGTTGTTTTCATGAGAGCTGATCAAGCTGGTAATGGGTAGAAGCCTTGAGCTCACAGTTACCAGAGAGACAGAACTATTGGTGAACTTCGTGCTCTGCCTAGCAAATCACTCTGGGCAATGTGGTCACTATTTCATGCTCCTCTGGAGAAGTAAAATTTTCCTTCCTTAACTGTTGAAGCAACAGAAGTAGTCATCTGTTCCATGGGAGGGAAAAAAAAGTAGGAAAAGGATTCTGTCAATTTGTTGACAGAAATTCTTAAGTATTTAATAAATTGTAAACATTTCCTTCAGTGTATATTTAAGGAAATAAAACAATTCTTTGAGCTTGGATGAATTTGGAGTTGGTAAAAAAATGGATTTGTTATTATTTATTGCATATATATGGCAAATCACTGGTGGAAACAGGACACAGTGAAATGCCATGTCAAGTTGGAAATGTGAACCAGGAGAAAGCACAGTTTTCCACCAGATTTTTTTTTTCCATCTCGATTTTTCAGGGAAGATAGTTTCTGCTGACTTTAAGAATTTCTGAATTTCTGGTTGGTTTTCCTACTCACTGATTTACTATCCATAATCCTCTCTTCCTCATAATCTACTAGGACTTCTCTCTCTGCATTTGAATCCTTCTGGTGTTTTACCTGACTCTGTCACCCGTGGGATGCTCTAAGTATCTCATTTAGCATCGGTGGTTGAACAGCCTCTGGAGCCAAGTGAACCAATGACTTAATTAACTTCCACTTGGGCAGTTATCTGCCCTGGGAACCTGCAGGAAGCATTATTCTATTTGAGGGTGACAAATGAATGTACATGAGGTACCACACGCCACCCAGTGGGAGAGCTGACAAGAAACATAATTTATTTCATTAGTGGTGCCAAAATGGGCTTTCAGGCTGAAAACCTAAATATGTAGCAGTGTCTTAGGAGAAGAGGAAACAGCGTGGGCTTTGTCTGAAAGAATTGATTGTGTACAGTACATAGCATATATTTCCATGGGAAAGTTGAAGTTTAGTGTCACTCTTCATCCATCATCCTGCAGTTTGTTAGGTGTTAACCTAAGGAGTGTAGGAAATAAACAGCCATAAATACTTTGGGATTTGGTAGCATTTATCAATTACATTATGGAAAATAGATTCAAAAGCTTTGAATCAGGATTAGCTTTGGTAGTTTAGAACATGTCTTTTATTGTTCTGAGTACTGTAGATTTCGAAATATGGCTACAGTCCCCAAGAGCCTTGGCTTTCTTCAGGTTTATTGTAATTTATAGAGTAAAAGTTAGTGGCAGCCTCTAATTACCCACAGAACCAAAGTTTCCTGAGCAAAAACTTGAGATCAAAGGGCATGAATAATAGCCTTAAAGGCATCTCCCCTTACACAGGCTACTCTTAGCCCCTCTGCTGTCCTTTGGTATAAATTAAGCACCTTAGGATGAATAAAACATGAAGCACAGAAGGTTTAGATTTCACAGAAGATGAATGGTTGGATTATTGATGGGAAAAGGAGCATGGGAAAGTATAAACCATGTAGATCTAAAAATTTTCAACTCCATAAGCAATCACCTTTGCTTTAACAATTTATATTTTTGTCATTTTTTTTGTCATTTGGTCCAAATCCTTTCTGCTGATAAGGCAGCAGGGTTGCTCTATGTCATTGAGCTGCTCTTTCAAGCAAGCTCAGAAGCCTTTCACAGTTCACTCTGTTGATTTCAGTGGGCATATGACCAGGCCATAAAACCACAAGAGCAATCACTGGTTGTTAAAAACCATACAAGCACTTACATTCAATTATAATGAAAAAGGTGCATACCTCTTGTGTCTCATGAAACTCAAACTTGAAGGCTGTTTGTTTCCTCGTATATATAGCATGATCCAGTTCCTTCCTGATGTAAAGTTCATTGCCTTTCACTGGTGTTACACGTGCTGAATTTAATTCATTTCATATCCAGTCATGGTATAGATGTATATAACCATAGGAGTTAGGAAAATAGGATCAAAAGCCTTTCTTAGTGCAGATGTTTAGTCATAGAGAAGGATTTTGCACGAGGCAAAAGATGTGTGTTTGTTTTGAACCAAATGCTGTACTTGTCTTCCATGAAGAATGTTTTCTTTGAAGGAAAATAAAAGTACAGAGAGACAAATCAGTTACAGTTCTGGGAAAGGGTAAAATGAAATGTTTCTCCACGAGCTGTAACAATGGTTGACTCCTCATCTTGCCTATATTTCGTTAGGAACTGAAATCTTAACTTTGTGAAATTTATTCATTTGAAAAATCTATTGGGTTTGTGTCTTGCCTATATTTCGTTAGGAACTGAAAACTTAACTTTGTGAAATTTATTATTTTGAAAAATCTATTGGTTTTATGCTTACCTGTATGGAAGGCAATGAATGCAAACAGTCAAACACCCAAATCACCTTCCCTTGCAAACCAGAGAGATATTATTATAAGCAGATCCCATTAAATCCTCTGGCCCAGCTATCAGGGCAGACACACAGGCATAGGAAAAGGGGCTTACATAGTCCTTATGCTTGATTAACATTAGGGCTTTGAACAAAGGTCATCTGCTTTCCGGGAAGTTGAGTCAGGCTTTATCCCTCCTCTTAAGGCTGTTCCACTTTTTAGAATACAATTAAAAATTCATTGGACTGGGAATGGGAACCCAGGTGTCTCACGTCCCCTGGGATGGGTCTAACCACTGTCTTACACACTCATTTTCAGGCTCTCTCGCTGGCTCAATAAATATTGAAGTATTTTATGCAAAACTAAAGACCCTTGGTAGGAGAAAGGTAGAAAAAATGCATTCAAAGGGTATTGCAGACTGTGCTGATTGCAGCAGCCTCAGGGAAGGTGGGACTTCTGCCTTTAACCCTTGCTCTGAATCAGGAGAAAAAAAAATGAATCTCTCCCTCCTCATATGGGATTGTGCTTATTTTTGGCAACTGGGTAAAAATTAAAAATTTAAACCAAAAGGTGCACTGAGAAGCTCTCACGCTATCTCTCTCCATGACTTCCTTGATTGCAAGTGCAGAAAGCAGCCAGTTTAGAAAATTAGAGTGACAAGGTTAGGGATGTGGTTTGTTGTTTCTATGGGGGGGGGGGGGGGGTCTTTGAAAATTGGGCAAAAA
>NW_008664193.1:0-7277 GCF_000695815.1 Acanthisitta chloris | reverse complement strand
CCTGGGACAGGGTCTCACCACCAGAACAGGGAAAACTTTTCCCTTATATCTAGCCTAAATTTCCCCTCTTTCAATTTGAACCCATTGCCCCTTGTCCTGTCCCTGCAGCTCCTAACACAGATCCCTCTGCAGCTTCCCTGGAGCCCCTTCAGCTCCTGCAAGGTGCTCTGAGGTCAGTTCAGTTTATTTATGCAAAAAGTCTTAGAGTCACCTGAGCAACATTTTTCACATTTATCTTTGATTTTCCTTTAAGGAAATAAACACATAATCAACTAAGGAAATCGTGTAAGAACATTTCCATTCTTTTCTAAGCTTTTGCCATTTTTTTCACAGGCTCATTGATCTGAAGGAAGAGCTGTGAGTCAAAGAGGCTTTTTTACTAGACTATGTCCATAAAAACCTGGTTTTTTTTTTTCTCCCCTGTGAAGTATGACAGGGAAAAGGGATCATTTTTCAAGCAGTTTTAATCTTATCTCTGAATAGGTGTAGTTATGCTTAAATTGTCAGGTTCCAGGAAACCTTTGAGCTCCCAAAGCTGATCCAAAGGTTGGTGACAGTCTTGCTGTTGACTTAAGCTGTCTATAGAGGGGATGTTATCAGAGTTAAAACCTACTGACTGTGATTCCTTGCTGTGTAATCTAGTATATTAAGACAGAGGTTTACAGGAAGCAGAGATACCTCAAAGTTCCCTAAGTATTCCAGAAATATGACTAATTATGTCTTTGAAGTAAGGATAATTTTATTCATTGTGTGTGTTGGTTGTTTTTTTGCTGCTACTTTTTGGATATAACAATTTAGCAGTGAGGACATTGTAGAGGCCAATGAATTCCAACCAATGTGAACACTCAGAAACCTTCAGTGGTCATAGAATCATAGAATCAACTGGGTTGGAAGAGACCTCAAGTCAAAGAGTTCTAGCAAGCAAAGCCATTTTATTGTACACCAGCACAGTCTTTGCATTACCCTGAGGAATTAAAAGGGTAGTTAGTTTAGGCAAGCATGAAAAAATAAATCTTGAGGAGCAAATATTCTCACTTACAACAGTTTTCTGACCATAAGGCCATTTCTAATGAGAAGGGAGTTCACGGGTCACTCTTATTAAGTGCTTGACTGATTTATTTTAGCACAGCTCTCCCTTCTGCTGGGGCTGGGAGAACTGAGGTGTATTTTTCCTCCAGAAGAGTCTGATGATGCTGAGCTGGGCTGCTGGATGGAAAGGGTGAGCGCTGCTATCCCATCATATCAATTGCAGAATGCTTCCATCAATGCAGCCAAAGTGCTCTGGAAGAGAGAATTCTCCAGCTTGAATCCACTCCCTTACTGCCTCCCCCTGACCTCTAGAGCCTGCCAAGTGCCCCTTTAGGGACAGTTAGGTGGTTATTGGGCTTGTCTTTGCAAGCTGGATAAACTGTTCTCTCTATCCACTGCTCTTTCCTGCAGTATTTATTTAAGGAACAGCCCAAATCTGCCTCTGGAAGTTGTCATTTTTTAATCTGCCTTACAGCATTTGGGATGTCTCTCAAAGCCAGACTGTACTGAATATTAAAAACGTAATATGGCACACAATTCCTCACCCATATTAGAAACTCTATCTTTTGGGACTCCGGCTTTGCTTTTAATTACATCATTACCCTAATTATCTTATTAACATCCATGCCTTTATGAAAGAATAAAATGAAGCCTTTTTTCTTTGCCCCCATGGCAGGCTCAGGAGCAAATATTCACAAACTATTACACTAATCAGAGCCGGTTCAGCCTTAGCTTCCGCTTTGCCCATCTGTTTGCCCATCTCCCCTTGCCTCCTGCCATCCCCTCCAACTGGCAGCTCTCTGAGCAGAGTGTCTCACAGAGCTCTGCACAGAGCTTGTTCCTGCCTGTGCTGTGTGGGTGGTGGAACAGTTACAGCAATGGATTTGTTTTCCAGATTATCAATAGCATAATGGAATTCTATTGAGTTGCAATATTTTTGCCAATGCACTTTCTTACCTTATAATCTGTGCAGCATCTCCAAGACAATTGGGACCAGCAATTTATTTATTAATGAAGCAGATGGATAAATAGTGACTAGAGCAGTTTGGGTACAATAAAGGCAAATCATAGAATCATAGAATTATGAAGGTTGGAGGAGACCTCGAAGATCGTCCAGTCCAACCATTAACCTGTCACTGCTGGAACCCCCAAACCCTAACCCAGATCCTGCAGTGCCACATCAGACACCTCTGAAACACCTCCAGGGATGGTGACTGCACCACCTCCCTGGGCAATATCCCAGTGCTGAACACCACAACAGGGAAAACATTTCTCCTCACATCCAATCTGACTCTGCCCTGGCTCAGCTCAAGGCCATTCCCTCTCTCCTCTCCCTCAGCCCTGGCAGGACACACATCCCACACCTCTCTCCAGCCCTGGCAGGGAGTTGGAGAGAGCAGTGTTCCATCCTTTAATGACAGACAATCATGAGCTCAACACACTTAGTAGAAGTGAGATAGACAACACTATAAAGAGAATTTGATTGTGTGTTGCCACTTCAACTCATTCTCCTCATTTCTCACGATTAGTTTAGGTCCTTCATCTATTTGTGGCATCCACACAGCACTTCTACATTCATTTTTATAACCTCCTTCCTTTATTGCTGCTTTTCAAATGTGACATTTTTACAACATTTCTTAGGACAAGTTATAGATCAGACTAGACAGTGCTTTGGTTTTCCTTTTGTTTCACTTCTAGCAAGAAGAAATATGAACAAAACCCATGTTCATCAAAGAGAGCATTGAGCTGAGAACACTGGGCCTTAGTTGCAGTAGTAAAGGGGTACAAGCTGAAAATATGACACAGCTGTGCTGATCTCTTATGATTATTTTGAAGAGCTGCCTATCTGCCCCATCTGAGAGCCCGTGAACATGGCAAATAGTTAAACATTCATGCTGCCCCTCTTTTGGCATTATAGACATGAATCATGTGGTCACCACTTTCCAAATTGGTAGTAGATCAGAAAAGAGTTAATGACTAAAGTTTTGGTCATGACTTGTTCCATTATTCTGTAATAAAAAGCATTGTAAAACGAAATATCAAGGCATAAAGGACATTTGTGTCATGACTCATAGGTCATGGAGAACTTGTTTTATAGTACATCTTAAGGAGTTATTTCTAACGTTGGAAATCTCCTGGAGAGTTGGTCAACTCAGTATCCCTGAATGTCAGACATGGTCCATGGATTCTTCTTTGACTCCATAGGCTTCTACACCCCTGAATAACCAGCCATTTACTCTCACTTCTAGTGAGCTTCAAGAGAATATGCAAAGTCTTATTTCATCTGCACCTCAAAAGTCGATGGAAGTTTTCTTAAGTCACAAAACACCATTTTTTTTGCCTGGGGCTTTTCATGTGTAGCTGAAATAAGTGAGAAGGACAACTCTCATTAAGTTACATGGTCAAAGGATGTTTTTTATCTCAAACATTACTTCAGCAAAGAGTTGCAGGATCTTTATTGCACTTACACCAGTTGTATTAAGCAAGTTTGAGTGTGAAAATCCCCCTGGGGAGTAGCACTCTTGATCCTAAATCCACCTGGGCACTGAGCTTATCTCTATGTCATTTTGGAGCAAAGGTGATAACATAATTAGATGACATGCTCGGTAATTCTCAAGCCAGCAGTGAACCATATCACTTCACCAGTTCTTCCTCTAGAATTCAGAATTATCTCTGAGAACATAGGTGACCCCAAGAGCTGACTCGAGATTGGTCCTGTTAGACAATTTCTGAATTTTAGCTTTTGTCCCTTTTTATGGCTGAACCAGCACAAGTTCCCTGGAGGTGTTTAAGAGGTGTCTGGATCTGATGCTGGAGGATATAGTTTAGGGTTTAGGGGTTCCAGCAGAGTGGCAGCTAATGGCTGGACTCAGTCATCTCAGAGATCTCCTCCAATCTTGATCATTCTGAGATTCTATAATTCTAAGTTAAAAGCATGGGTTTGTATGAAGAGAGAGCTACATATAGACTTAATGTCAAGTAAATTGGGAATTTTCAGGACAGGAAAAGCACAAAAGGGCAGTGAATACTTATCCAGAGATGGCAGACATGGCCTGTACCTCTTGTGGTCTCATAAGAGCATGAGTTGTGTGATCCTTTAGCTTGTTTGAGGATACCATGAAGATGTACATAAGAGCACATTTACAAACAGGGGTAGAATGTTGCCTCTATACACATTGGCACCATATCATTTCTTTCTTTATCTGCCCTAGTAAGCAGCAAACGTAGTCTTTCCTCTTGACTACATAGAGAACAAGGAGGGAGAAAACAGTGGCAGCAGAATCACAAGAATTATCAGAGTTGGAAGAGACCCTTGAGAATCATCTAGAAGTCTTCCTAGGCTGCATGGAAGAGCCACCCTCCATCTCCCACTAAAGCCTGTGAGGCAACATGCAGCAGCCTCTTCAAAGCCCCTGTGGGAATTCAAACACTGTCTCCTCACTACCCAAATGCTATCTGCTTATTTTGCCAAACAAGGTCCCTAGCTTGCCTGCTGCTGGTGCAGAACACATACATACACCTGCCATACATTTGGCATCAAAGGCATCGCAGAGCTTATGTTCCAAAGCAAACACACAACTGAGAGCAAAACACAGCAATCAAAAGCAGACAGTTCCTCAACTTGATGTAATGTAAGAAACATGAATTTGTATGAACCAGGCTGATTTTATTTTTGTCGTCTAGTGCTATACAAGAACATTCCTTTGATGATAATTTGGGCAAACAAGAAGTCTGTCGAAATTTCGGCAGTTAGAACAACAGGAGTTGGATAACATTTTTTGGCTTGTGGGGTTGTTTGTTCGTTTGTTTGCTTGTGTTACTGGTGGCAACTGGAAATGCTCACGTTAGCCAAAGTGACAGGGAGAAATTGTCAGCGATGCAGCAGTACCCACTGCCTCCCTCCACCAAGGAAAACACTCTCCTTATCCATCTGTGAAAATTCTGCCTTGATTTGAGATTTGCAAAGTCAGTTGCTTAGGATTAATAATGTTGCTAAGGATTGCATGAGAGGCTTAAAATCCTTGATTCAGACTTTATCCACCTGATATACCCAATCTGGTTTACCTCTCTCTAAATAGACATTCCCCTGCCATAACTAGGATTAAATATTAGAAAGTTTTTAACATATGTGAGCAGCATAAAATTTAAGGGATCTCTTAGTCTCTTAGCTTCCCACTCCAGCAAAATCTGTGAATGGCTGGAAGGTTAAGAATATGAAATAAGGATTTACAGATTAGTCATTGAACAATGATTTGAAGGTGTCTTTACATGGAGATTTTTTTAATTCATTAGTTAGCTTTGTCAACATTTCCCTTCCATAATATCGTGTTAGTGTGCAAATAGCAAAGAAAGAATTGTAGAATCATAGAATTTTGGGGATTGGAATGGACCTGCTCCCTCCCAGCTTCTTGTGCATCTGCTCACTGGCAGAGCACAGGAAACAGAAAAATCCTTGATGTAGAGTAAGAATTACTTGGCAACAACTAAAACATCAGTGTGTTAGCAGCATTTATTCTTATACTGAATCCAAAACACAGCACTGTACCAGAAGAAAAGTAGCTCTATCCCAGCTGAAACAGGGCAGAATTTTTTATTAGTGATCTAAGGGAGCAAAGATAAGAGATCTGTGATTTTTCATAGCAGGATAAAAGCTCCAGCTATGTGAACTGCAGAAGATACAACCTGAGCAAGTAATTTTGCTGTGTTCATGACACAGCTGATAGGATGATGATGATGGAAGTATTACACTACTCTAGATGGAAGTAGCATTTAGACTCCTGGAGTAACCCCCAGTTTTTTATAAGATAAGATATATCCTAAGAGTGAAAGAAAGGCCTGGAAGTAATATATGAATCAATTATAGCCATTCTGGAAGAGAAGTTTCCTCACAAAGTTAGGTTCTTGAAGATTAATTTTCAGGAATATCAGAGACAAGAGTCCACCCAATCTGCAATTATTTGTGATTCTACCCATCAGTGGGATTTAAAGAAGCAGAAACTGATTCATTCTACACCAAGCAGCTTATCGTGGTGATGGTAATGCTACAGAAAGACAACTGGAAAAGCAAATTATAGAAGGAGTTTGAAAGGCAAGTCAGAGTAACATTGTTAAAATGTTTTCAGCAGCAACACTAAATATTCCTAAAGTCATCAAAGGTGCAGGAAAATTATTTAGATAAGATTACATTGGTTGTCTGGGTGACACTTAAATATTTTTATTTTCATATGGCCCTGGTTTCTCTGTTGCTGCTGTTTCAACCATGAAATTGAGTCTGTTCATCTATGTTTTGTTTTGCTTTCCTTAAAACTCACTCTCAGATGGGCAGGAGATGAGAAATAAGGACCTTGTCCCAGCTCTTTTATAATTTTATGACTGCTGTAATCCTTCAAAATGGCCCAGAGTTCAGATATTTGAGTCAACTGTGCATCATTTACCTCCTGAGTTTTTGACCAGACCAGTGCTCTATTTGTATGAGACATCATGTAAATTCAGCACTAGCTCAAGAGATGTCAAAAGACTTATTAAAAACAGAGAATCCCATGTCTTCTTTTAACAATTTCAAATATGTATAATCTCTTTTTTACTTATATTTTATTCATTAGTTGTAAATGCTCTAAAGTGACCAGCAACCCCCAACATCCTGTCCCAGAAATCTTCATGCCTTCCCATTGGGACCATCAGTCCCATTTATTTTTGGTTCTGCCTTGCCCACAGGTTTCACTGTGTCAATTTGCTGCAGTTCTTACTCAAGTGACACTTCCTTAGGGAAAAAATCACCTTTTTAAATGTCACTTCAAGACTTGTAAAGATATTAGCCTTTCTTGAAAGTTTGTGTCAGTTTGGACTGACAGTTTCATCCAAACTATGCCACTGGTGACCACCTATTCTCACAACATATTCTCACTGCATTTTAATAAAATGGTGATTTCTGTTGGTGACACCAGGTCAAAGCAAGTTGGGGTTTTTTTTTTGCAGGTGACACCAGGTCAAAGCAAGTTGGGGGTTTTTTTTGCATGTCTCTTTACTTTTAGTGTTGAGTCTGACAGCCCATTAATGTTTTCTATTCTCTGTGGAACAAATATCACCTCATTGCAGATTCCTTGGTAGCACTCCACAAGTTAGTCATGATTAGCATCACTAAGAGCATGACCCCAGGGGGTTTTGTTAGTTTGGGGGGTTTCAGTGGGGTTTTTTGGAGCTGTTTTCTTGCTTATCTATAACATGCATATAAACAGCATATGGTTCAA
>NW_008664192.1:83570-87285 GCF_000695815.1 Acanthisitta chloris | reverse complement strand
GCAAAGGTGTCTCTGCCAGCTAGGTAGGTCCTGAGGCATGGCATGGGTTTGGATTTTGTATGCTCCTTCATTTGTGCATTGCCTGGTTATAAAAAATGGGATATGGAACAGAGCTACAGTCATTTCTGGTGGGAGCAGACAGCAATATTCCATATATACCTAACAGAGTGAGGTGGTAATATAAAATAGTGCAAGGAGCTAAACCATATTAATGGCAAACATTTATTAGAGAATGTTAAGAGGTTGGGATGGAGCTTTAGAGATGATCCAGCCCCAACCCCTGCCCTGGGCTCCCAGCAGAGCAGGTTGCTCAAGGCTCATCCAACCTGGCTGTGAACACTGCCAGGGTTGGGGCAGCCACAGCCTCCCTGGGCAACCTGGGACAGTGTCTTACCACCCTCACAGGGAAAACTTCTGCCTAATATCTAACCTAAATTTCCCCTCTTTCAATTTCTCCCCATTACTCCTTGTTCTGTCACTGCAGCTCCTAACACAGAATCCCTCTCCAGATTCCCTGGAGCCCTTTCAGATCCTGGAAGGTTGCTATGAGTTCTCCACTTCTGTAAATGTATATTTAAACTCTAAAACTCTCAAATAAACTCTAAAAATCATTTGCCTAACATATCAAGAAAAAACATATTTACTGAAAATACTACTGCAAAGTAAAAATCCACAGCATGATTGGAAATAATCAACATGTTGCTGAGTAGTTAAAATAGGAAAATCATCAACACATGTTGGCTCAAGGTGACACCTGAAGCAGGTGGGAAAAGGGTTAAAGCAGAAGACATAGGTCAGAGATGACAGATGATGCCATCGAGGCCTCAATGATTCACCCTGTGATGATATGGGATTGAAGTCAACTAAATCACCTGCCAATGTGCAGCAGTGAACAGGCTGCTCAGCACAGGTGGTGCTCTGAACACTCACCAAAGCATCTCAGGCTGCAAAACACCATTTTGCAGATGAAAATCTTCCCTATGGCCCAGTGCACAGAGCAGGGTTCTGAAGAGGTGGTTATTATGCAGGGCTGAGATTAGGGTATTACTGAGGCTCCTGCCAAGAAAAGCCATGAACCTCTTCAGGAAAAAGAAGCCACAACCAACAGATGTTTCATTCCAGTTTAAGAGTGCAGTGTGATGGGAACTGTCCCATGCTTCCCAGGCTCCCTCCACATGGAGTCCCAGAGGTTCTGGTTTATCACCCAGGTAACACCACAGTGCCCATCAGTCACCCACCACAGGGTAAAATCTCCAGCTCTCCAGACTGCAGACTCAAAGGGTTGAAAGGAAAGGAAGGAGCTTTGCCTGTTTTTTTCTGAATTCTATTTTAAACACATGCTGGTAAAAGCAAATTCTAGAAACATCAGGTTCTGTCTTCTCTAAGTGAATGAAAACATTGCTGAAAACATGAAAAAGGGAGAAATCAGAGCACTGTACTGTGGGTATTGGGAAGCAAGTTAGAGAACTGACCAGGAGCAGAGTCACCAGTGACCTGGGGACAAACCAGGCAAGGGGACAGATCATTCAGAGCACTGACAATGTAAAAAGCCTTAAATTCCTCCCTGCATAAATCAGACTTTAATCAGCTAATAGCTCTGATCCTTACAGAAATTCAGGTTTGGTTCATTTTGGGTAAGGTCTGGGCTTGTGAGAAATGGAATTAAGTGATTATTAAATCAACTCTTTAATTCTAGAAAGTTATAATAGGATCCGATAATTAGAGGCTAAAACCAGATGAATTCAGGTTATAAATACGGTGCAAATTTTTAGGAATGAGGAAAATTAACTACAGGATTAGCTTCCCAAGAGATGTGGTCTACTGCCATCGTTGTAATTTTTACATCAGGCCTGCATTTCTGTTTAAAAAGAGGTCTCAAATCCAAAAACTTCCAAGACTTGATAAAAAACCCCCTTAATTACCAGCTGAAACCCAATGCTCTGTGTTTTTCACAGTGTCAGAGTGAACCCTCATTCATATTTTTACACTCCCTACCATTCTTATATCCTCCCACATCCTCGGGGAACACTGCATCTTATTTTTGTCCATGTCTGAGTAGGAACTGAATTTTCCTTCATGTAAATTCCACTACTCTTATCCCTGCCAGTGGATTACTGTCCTGCATTCTGCAGAAGGGCCTGACTGAAGTGAATTAAAGGTGGCCCAAAAGGCAGGAGCTAAGTAGAATGGCTGAGGATAAACAGGTATTACTTATGCTTTGATTTCCATGTCATAGACTATCTGGTCTTTAAGTGCACTTAAATTCTGTTCCTGCCCTTCCTATGCATGAAATGTTCACTCACATGGGACTGATGCAGCTCAGAGCTGCTCAGACAGACACAGCTGAGGCTCACTCAACTCACAAGTGGCTGATGGCAAAATACTCTCAAAGCAAATAAAACCATATGGAATACGACTGGAAATTATTGTCTGAGTTCTGTAGCAGGATACCAAGGACCTTGATGGGGAATCCTTCATAAATCTCTGTATTTTAAAACATTCAATCTCTGTATTTTAGTGGCAAAACTGCCTTGACTTTGAAAAGCTAAATAGACTACAACTGGTAGAACAAAAAGAAAGTTCTCTTTCAAGTTTAGTCCTATAAAAGGCTAAGACATTTTGCACCAGAAGAGCTCTGAAAATCCATACAAATGACATCATGGCCACAATAAGAACTTCACCTCTTACTGCATCAGAAATTACTTTGTCCTTTCTGTTCTTCAGGGCTAATGACAACTGTGTCATCTTTATCAATATTAGGGAGAACATAACAACTGATTTCCATAGCAGATTCCAGCAGTGATCTGTGCTGGGGTCTGGTTGGAAATGGCTTGGAAAGAGGTGAAGGATAAGGTGACAATGTCTGCAGATGCTCCTGAATTATTCAGGTATCTAAAGACAAGGACTTACAGGAAAGAATTGCTCAAGGAGCACAGACACTGAGTGCTTGGGCAATGGGATGGCAAAGGAAAGTCGATGGAGGTAAATGTAAATTGATGCATATGGAGAACAGCACCAATTTTCCACATAAATGACAGGCTCTGAGCTGACAATTGCTACTCAGGAATGAATCTTGGGAGTCACTGCAGAGCCTTCTGAAAATACCAGCTCAGTGCACCACAGAGGTCAACAAAATGCCTCAAATGGTAGGAATTAACAGGAAAGGAACAGAGATCTACACAGAGAGTGCAATTATTCTGCAGTCTAACTCCATGGTGTGTTCCCATCTCTGGTATTATGCATTACCCTGGTCCTCCCATCTGAAAAAAGGAGATAATAGAGACAGAAAAGTATTTAGAGAGGGAATAAGGCTTATGAGAGGCTTCCAAAGGGGGAGACAAAACCAGACTATGACTATTAATGCCAGAAAACAGAAGTTGATGAGAGATATTGACACTGTCCCAGGTTGCCCAGGGAGGCTGTGGCTGCCCCAACCCTGGCAGTGTTCACAGCCAGGTTGGATGAGCCTTGAGCAACCTGCTCTGCTGGGAGGTGTCTCTGCCCAGGGCAGGGCTTGGGGCTGGATCATCTCTAAGGTCCTTTCCAACTTCTAACAAACTATGAAACTATGATATATAGACTTAGAATCATAGAATCAGTCAGGTTGGAGAAGACCCCCAAGATCACCAAGTCCAACCCTCCCGTGGTCACCAGCCCATGGCACTGAGTGCCACATCCAGTCTCAGCTTGAAAACCTCCAGGGATGGGGAATCCA
>NW_008664192.1:79278-83492 GCF_000695815.1 Acanthisitta chloris | reverse complement strand
CCCTGGCAGAGCTTGAGTCTGTGCCCTCTTGTCCTGCTGCTGTTGCCTGGGAGCAGAGACCAACCCCCACCTGACTCCAACCTCCTGTCAGGGAGTTGCAGAGGGTGAGAAGGTCTCCCCTGAGCCTCCTCTTCTCCAGGCTGAACACCCCCAGCTCCCTCAGCCTCTCCTCATGGCACTTGTGCTCAGTCCCTTCCCCAGCCTCGTTGCTCTGCTCTGGACCTGCTCCAGCCCCTCAATGTCCCTCCTGAACTGAGGGCCCAGAACTGAAGCCTCTTATGAACTGAATTTCTTGTCCTCTGCCTAATGCAGAAGGCCTTGAGAAGAGAAAAGCTGGTTGTGATCTATAACACCTAAAAGTCAGGATGCTCTTGTCTACCAGAAGTGTCAGCTCTTATCCTTACATAAAGGAGTTATAAATAAGGGGGTATAAAGATAAATAACATCTATTTTGCCTTAGATTCTAATGTGGACAGTTCTGTTTCACCTTGAAAAGAGCCTTCTGAAGATGTAAATGCACTTACAGAGTGGACTAAATGAGCTCACCTAGAACCAAACCCAGTTTGGGCTGGAATGGAGCTCTGTGTGTCACTTCATCCAACCTCTGCCTTAAAGCAGTGTTGCCTTAAAACTCAGTTCAGGCTCCTCAAGCCATTGCAAATGCAAACAAAGAACAGAGAGAGCATGAAATAGCTGTTTTATCTCATGGATACAAGGCCTAAGTCACATTCCCTATACATTCAGTGCACTTTTCATCTGACACCTCACAAAAAGTTACAGTAATGTCACAATTTCATTCCTGACTCAAAGCCAACTCACATTTTTAAATTACCTTCATTGACAATATGCAAGCTTTACCTAAAATAAGCATCTGTCCAGTCTTCACTGACACCCTCAGAAGTTTAGCCAGTAAGATTATAGAAAATTTCCATAAGATATGGAAAAATTTGATTGTTCAACTTAACTGTTCCCCTTACACTGCTTTCTTATAGAAAATTTCCATAAGATATGGAAGAATTTGATTGTTCAACCTAACTGTTCCCCTTACACTGCTTTTGTCTGATGGGTAAACCTGATTCCATTACTTGCTGTGATGACTTGAACCCTTTGGTTTTTATCCTCTTCATTTTCTTCAAAGACAACACTCCTTTTGAAACACTAATGCCCCAGGCTATATTGTGGCAAGTGGTAATTTAAGCAGCAGATGATAAAGGGAGGGTTAACCCCAAGGGATGTCACACTGGTCACTTCACTTTGCACTGCCAACCACACATCCCTGAGGGAACAGGCAGAACTTCCCCAAGAGCAGCAGGATCTAAGGTACAAACAGCTTTGAGACTGAAAGGTGCCAACAGAAACAACCAAGACATAGAACTGTCCTGGTTGTGCAACACACAGTTCTCACTTGGTAAGAGAAGAGAAGGTTGCATGGAGAACTCAGAGCACCTGCAGGAGCTGAAGGGGCTCCAGGGAAGCTGCAGAGGGATCTGTGTTAGGAGCTGCAGTGACAATACAAGGGGCAATGGGTACAAACTGAAAGAGAGAAATTTAGGTTAGATCTTAGGCAGAAGTTTTCCCTGTTCTGGTGGTGAGACCCTGTCCCAGGTTGCCCAGGGAGGCTGTGGCTGCCCCAACCCTGGCAGTGTTCACAGCCAGGTTGGATGAGCCTTGAGCAACCTGCTCTGGGGGGAGGTGTCCCTGCCCAGGGCAGGGGTAGGAATGAGATGATCTTCAAGCTCCCTTCCACCCCAACCCATTCTGGGATTCTCTGAGCCTCAACTGGGATTTTTAAATGAAAATATCAATGCTGTTTGTTGAGTTGTTTTAAACCACAGGTTTCTCTGCCTTTTCCCACCCTGGGATTCTTTTCATACCCCAGTGCTTGTTATTTCAGCTGCTCCAAAAACGAGAGGAGAGAGGTTTGATCTCCTATCACTCTCCTGCCTGGCGATCCAGGGGCAGTTGGCACATGATGTACCAGCGCTGGATGTACCCTGGAAGACAGTGCCACCAGCAGGAGCCTGAGAGCACAAAGCACAGCGCTGGATGCTCCAGGCAAAACCCAGAGCTTTCCCCTCCCTAAGAAACCAGACAATGCCAGGTGACTCATGATGCTCTCCACAACTAGAGAGCTCTGATCCTCTCGCTGGTCATTGCTGCAGTCATACCCAGAACGTGGGAGAAGGGAAAGGATTCCCCTCGTGCCTTAGACACTCATTTTCCAAAGAGATTGCATCAAGATGTCTTTGGGTAATTGGGGACAAAGTGGCACTGTGGTTTCCAAACTGACAGGGCTCACTGTGAGCAGCAGGAGCTGCTGGGATGGTGAGACAGCTCTGAGCTCCAGCTCAAAGCTCCTCTTCCACTGCTATTTAGTGAGGGATTTGAGGCACATACTGTGCTACAAGTGAGGAAAATGGCATTTACACAATAAAGGCTCCAATGATGAAGGATTCCCTCACCCAAATGTAAAATAATCCAAGAGATTGTGGATGAGAAAATAATCACTGTTTTACAAAGAACAAATCCTTGGGAGCTGTTTTCATTTGCTTCAGACTCAGAGAGAAACAAAACCTTTGGAACAGTTTTGAAAGCAGTTTGGCTACAGCACATTCAGGTTCTGGCACTTAAAGAGACCAATTTTAGGAACCACTTTGCTCCTAATGATTAGGAGAGATTATGAACACATTTGAATAGGAAAAAAATGACTTCAGGTCTCACTATAAAACTATTTCCTTCCCTAACAGAAAAGCAATTCCTGTCGAAAGGAAATCATTCAATTACAACTGAATGATTTGTAATCCAAGCACCAGCTCCACCTCCATGCCAGTATGGAACTCTGCTCTTAGCTGAGTGTTCCTACCTTAGAATCTTATCTTTCTGACAGGTGTTTTCATTGTACTTGGTTTTGGCTGCACTATAAAAATAGTCTTTCTTGAAGTTTCCTCCTCTGGAACAGCCAAAGGGAAATGTTCAGTTGGATAAACAGCATGTTGTGGGATATACATAGGATGAAAAGACCTAGTGCTTCCTGCTAAAAGAAATTGGGCTAATTATCCAACACAAAAGCCTTTATTTGCAGTATGATAGAATCACATGATCAATCAGGTTAGAAAAGACCTCTGAGATCATCAAGTCCAATGTATGCCCCAACACCACCATGTCAACTAGACCATGGCACTAAGTGCCACGTCCAGTCTGTCCTCAAACACCTCCAGGGATGGTGACTCCACCACCTCCCTGGGCAGCACATTCCAGTGCCTAATCACCCTTTCTGGGAAGAAATTCTTCCTAATGTCCAACCTAAATCTCCCCTGATGCCACTTTAGACTATGTTCTCTCATTCTGTCACTTGTTGCCTGGGATAAGAGACTGACCCCACCTGGCTGCAGCCTCCTGTTGAGGAGATGTAGAGAGTAATAAGGTCACAGCTAAGTGTTGAAGATTTTAGCCCTTTCCAAAGTTACCACATTTTCTAAACAGCTGTTCTCCTGCTAACCTCAGTTCAACCCTTCCCTCTCCCAGCAGGAGAAAACATAAGGAAAGCAGATGGTCCCAAAGCCTCCAGAACCAAACTGAACCAAGTTCTCCTTCTCCCAAAACCTGCCAGCCATCTTCAGCTCTGTGCAAGTATTACCCTTTTCTTTCTTCTTCTTTGGCTTTAAGATCCATAAATTAGTTCCTCTACCTCTTCCCAGAACCTGTTCCAACCACTACCTGCTAGGTGTTGGCTGCCTGCCTGCTTCCACCTCTTTACTACCTATCAAGCTATCAGATTTCCTGTTATCCATAATGGCCTTAAAACCCAGAATATTAACAAGCCCACACAGTTGCAAATGCAACAGGAAGAGAAGTGCAAACACTTTCCTCCCTCCTTTTGACAGATTTAGCTTTGTGTAGGAGCACTTCCCTGGAAACCTACATTAACCACGTTTCCTGTTTATAGCAGATTTCATTGAGTACACGGACTCACGTTGAGAGTCACAACGCCACTTGACACATTAGCTGAGTTAGTGTAAAACACAAGCTATTTTGGACATTTCCTCACCAGAATGATGGATACTATCTCCTGCCTACACTGCAGTACTTCACTGAAGTTACCCTCCCTCACACTGCACTTGATGATGCTTTGGGTCCCTTCCAACTCAGGAGATCCAATGATTCTTTGCTAAGTGCAAATACATGTGTTTGGAAATTTCCAATTGCTCTGTTCA
>NW_008664192.1:57692-79267 GCF_000695815.1 Acanthisitta chloris | reverse complement strand
CTGCTGTAGAGCACTCCTGCTGTAGGGCTCTGTGCTGCAGGAGCTGAATCTCTAAGAGTTACTCTTTGCTGAGTCACTCAAGCAGTAGCTGTTTGCCCTTCCCAGGTAAGGGGCATGGAAAGGCCACTGGAGGACAAGTCACAGCCCAGAAGTAGTAGTCTGTGTCCTGTGGTTGTGTTGGGAGTGATAGGCTGTTCCACCCTGAGCTCAGCGTGTTATTGCATGGGAATATCACCTGAACTCAAAGGTGGCACTGCAAATCCTGCAGCACATCCCTGATCGTGCTGGATTTGAACCAGAGCCAACTCATGGAGAGTCAGTGTAAGCTAACTCTGAGCTCTCTCCATGGCACCAGAAGGGCCAGTGCTTTACCTCCAGGTTTTCCTGTTTGTTTAGGTAAATTCTGAGCCCAAGCCAAAGACAGAAGTTCCCTGTATTATAAAAGATGTCCATTCCTCTCTTGCCATCACAGATATATCTGATACCAAACAATATTCCATCACCTGTTTTATGTGAAAGAACCCACTCACAAATACATGTGCTGTGAAATGAATCAGGATTGTTTTCCTAATAGTAGTGACACCAGACATTTAAATCCTCAGACTGCACTCCCTGTTCCACAAACTTCAGGACATGATTAAAGTTGAATGAAAACAGATCTATTGTCAGTACAATTTTGAAGACATCTCCACCCAAATGGATGGTATTTCTCCTCCATTCCCTACTCCAGACGTTCCACTACGATTGTTCCTTTAGACATGATACATTAAGCTAAACAAAAAAAATATTCCAGACAGTTTAATAAAACAAGTTAAACAAAAATCACTTACCTTTAAGAGAGCCAAAGCTACGTGGAAGATTATGTTCATACCCTGAAAGTAAGAAGACAGAGATTTCAATCAGTCCCAGCATACAAATCTCCCTTCCCTAACACTTATTATTATGTAGCATCACAATGGGATGCTGTCAGTCCCTGGGGAATGTTTCCCTTTTCCCTGCTGCACTTCAAAGCTCCCCATGAAGCCCCGAGGCACAGTTCCCCAGTCCCAGCTGGGGAAGATGAGGGCTCTGTGGGGCTCTGGGAACTTCAATCAGTCAGGTGCTGTGGATGTGACAGGCTCTCCCCTCTGTGCCAGTGCTGTCATGAGCAGGGCAGCAAGGCAATGTGATAAATATTCTAGGTGATAGGGGTTTGGTCAAGTAACTGAGCTCAGCTGTGATTTATCATGTATAATCTTTCATTCTCAACCTGTTAAAAAACCCAAACAAATAAAGCAAAGATGACCCTACAATGCTCCTTTTCCACTGCTATTAGCCAAAAGTCAAAGCTACTTCAAAGCTGAACACGCTGCTGCCTGTAGCAAACAGCTGCTTGCTGGTTTGCAAAAGCTGGAAATACAAATGCACAGAAATGAGAAATAAATGAGGTTTAGGTTGGATATTAGGAAGAGATTTTCTAGGGAGAGAGTGCTCAGGCATTGGAATGTGCTGCCCAGGGAGGTGGTGGATTCACCATCCCTGGAGGTTTTCAAGCTGAGACTGGATGTGGCACTTAGTGCCATGGGCTAGTGACCACGGGAGGGTTGGACTGGATGATCCTGCAGGTCTCTTCCAACCTGGTTGATTCTCTGATTCTATGATTAAAGACAGCCTGCAGCCTAATATCTTGATTATTTAAGATTATAAATAGCTTTGTCTTCATCCAGATAAAATACCACACACAGCTCTCACTTGCTCATGTGCTTCGTGTTCAGACTGTTTTCCTGGATCATAGTTTCCAAATCTTTGTGCCAGTTGGATAAATCTTTTTTTTGGTAATGCCTTTCAGAGCTGGTATCTAGATATTGTCTCCACACTGGTGACAATGGCACTGCAAAACACATTGTGCTTGGGCAACAACAGGATTTTTTACAAGGGAAACTTCTCCCAGGCCTGAGAGCCTGAGACTGTTTTCCTATAAAAATTAGCTTTGATTAAAACTTGCTGAGACTTTACAGTAGCTTTCCTGGGAATAAACTGGGTTTGTTTTTTTTTTACACTGAAGGGATTCTGCCTTGAAGGGATTTTACCATTAATGAGTCCTGGAAATGCTATGATATTAGCCATAATGAATATTGCAACATTCCAAATTAGCAATTTGCTGCATAATCACTGTGATACCAAACACACATTTCCCACTAGAGGTCACAATTGCAGCAGGACTGAATGTTGCTTCATCACTAGGAAACCTTATTCCACACGGGATAACAATGACTTCAGGTTATTTTGATTTGATACTTCTTTTTAATAGAAAAAAAAGTCCAGTTGTGACTTCCAGTCATGACACTGCTAATACCAGAGCTCCAGCAGCAGTAAAATAAGTTCAGAGTACTCTCAGGTTTATTCCACATTTCAAAAGAAATATCCAAATGCCAATCCAAAATGATATACGAAGTCAACAGTTTATTCCACACAGCCACAATTTCCATTTCCAAGCATAGAATTTGACATGTACCACCACAAACACTGAACTGATTGATCAGATCTTGTTATTTTATGAGTAGGAGTATCATGTCTAATTGTTGGATGACTGAGAAATTAGTGTCCTATGTATTTTCTGGCACAACCAAAACCAAACCCAAACCTTTTCAATTTATTTTCTACCTATTTTGTTTCCTGATCTGCCTGAAACTCACACTGATCCTGAATCCAAACCAACCAAACTCTCTCTGGGATTGCCCTTCTGTGATGACTCTACACATAGACAGAAAATGGAACAGGAATTGGTTTCCACTTGCCTTGAGAACCCCCAGAAGCTCTTCTAGCCACACCAGGCAAGGGGCAGCTCACAGAACTCCTCATGGTATTCAAGATAACTTGCTCAAGGCTCAAGCACCATGAAATCAGAGCACAAAAGGACTTAAATCTTGTGTAGAGAGCAGCGACAGAAAGCAACCTGCAGCCTCCTCTTTCCTCCAAGGCAGAGCTCAGTCCCAAATCAATGAGGCTGCTGCAGTTTCATGCTGACCAGTGAGGACCTGAAGGACTAATACAGCCCTGACAGCTGAGTGGCACCAGTCAATCTTCTACTCATGCCTGGACTTAGAGCAAGATGCTTTAGATTTCAGAGCAGGGAAATGCCTTATCCCCCACTTGGACAACACACTCTCTAACCACCAGTCCACATACTGGAGCTCTTTTTCCTCATGCATACAAGACTGTTCTGCCACAGCCAAGTTTAATGATTATGATTATGAAAAAGAAGGCTCAGCTCATTTTTCCATAGTCTCTTATTTAAAATCCTACTTCATTTACCACACAGTGATTTATAAGCTTCAGCTTGAACTTCTCCAGCTATTTTAGAAGAAGGACTGAAAATACCAGTGTGCACCAGACATATAAATCACTGGTAGCAATATCCCTCCAGCAATTTTCTAATGGAAACATGAAAGTCCATACAAATCATCCACAAGGGGGGAAAGAGAAGGGAGCCCACATGAAATGAGCTTTGGATAATTACTTCTTAAAAGCAAAGGTCATATGTTTAACTAGGCATTTGGAAATAAATGCCATAATATCGTGCAGATCTCATCTTGGTATTTAAAAGATTTGCATGTGTGAAAGTTGTTCATCATTACCACTTTGTTTAATATACAACAGGCAAAAGGAAAAATAGACACTTACTAACCAAGAACTTAGAAGAGCACAGGAATGGTGAGGGGCTTATCATCATGTTGGATCATAGATTGGTTTGGGTTGGAAGGAGCTTAAAGATCATCTCGTTCCAACCCCTGTCCTGGGCAAGGACACTTTCCACTAGCCCAGGTTGCCCAAGGCTTCATCCAGCCTGGCCTGGAACACTCCCAGGGATGGAGCAGCCACAGCTGCTCTGGGCAACCTGTGCCAGAGCCTCAGCACCTCACAGGGAGCAATTCCTTCCCAATATCCCATCTCTCCCTGCCCTCTGGCAGTGGGAAGCCATTCCCCCTTGATCCTAACTTCTCAAATCCCTTCTCAATATGTGGCCACTCTCTGGTTTCTCAGCTTGGCTGGCTCTGCTGCCAGTGAGCAAACCAAGCAGGAGGATGTGCCCCACACAGCTCAGACATTAGCCCTCAGGCAGAGAGCCCAGAAATGAGGCATGTGGACATTCTCCTCCAAGGAGCTTTTCACCAGCCTTTAGCAGAAGAGCAGCAGTTCCTGTGACAGACTGGCTTATCTGCATAGTTAAACATGTGCACAGCAACTTCTTTTTTCCAACTAGTGTTATTTAAGGACCCTCTAAGCTTGTGTAGAGGCCTAGAGCATTTGAAGACATCTCACGAAGCTAAGGAGTTTTGGAGCAGGAACCAGCCCCTCTCAAATCACCTAATATGCTAACATAAGGGTCAGGAAAAGGAAAATCTTGGAGTTTGTGGTATATTACAACCTCCTTACAGCCCCTGCTGACACTGACCATCCTCTGCTTTACACAGACAGCACTTAGTCCAGTAGAGAGAGCATCATTTTGCAGATCTCTTCATACCTACTGGTGCTGGGATGAACATTCACCATCCAGGAGGTTCCCATTTAACTCATTATGGCTGCACTTCATGGCAATACCTGTTTATTTGAGCTATCTGTCAAAAGACTAATTTCTGACCCAAATTGGAGGTAACATCCTCATGGGCAAAGCAGCAAAACTCCCTCTCTGTAAAAATGAAATGATGATACATGTGCACTGAAATTAAGACTGGCTGAAAGTAAGTGGAAATGTTATTATGTGAACTGTGATCTAGTGAGAGATCTTCCCAGTTCCTTTGCTCCCTCCTTAGCCAAGATTCCTTCTGCAGATAGAAGGCTCTTTGAGGAGTCCTCCCTTTGAGCCTCTCGGAAACAAGATGACTTTTGAGAAGGCCTGAAAAGAAGGTTGGGAACAAAGAACAAGCAGAGGCTGGTAAAGCTGCAATTCTGCAGAGCCCAGTTTGCATTCAGTGAGGTGTCTGTGCCAGGAAGGCTGTCTGGGGCTGCCCTGGGAAGGGAGGAGGCACATCCATTCATCTCACCCAGCAAATCCGCCCAGACACCGGAAAAAAGGAAGTTAAGGGGCAGCAAACAGCCAAGTGTGGGGCTGAGTTAGGCCAAACAATGTCATCATGTCCTAACTGGACACTATTTGCACAGAGGATGACTCTGGAATTTCTTTCCTGTTTTAAAGCTTCTCCTCAGTGACAGAAGCCTTGGGACAAGGCAGGATATATTCAATATATCCAACCCTGACCCTCTGACAGACCTTCCTCTGCATCATCTTCACCAGCAACAGGAACTGAACCTCAAAAAAAGATGGAAATTTAATTTATCAGTGTCCTAATCTGTGGGTTTTTTCCCTAGATTTGTCTGACATGCATAAGGAAAATAGTGAAGACACTGACACAACATTATCTAAAGACAGACCTGAGAGTCAAGTGAGCAGCTCCTTAAGGGCTGAGAAACCCCAAGCCCCACGTGACATACCATTAATCAGTTAACCTCTTCCAGCTTTCTAATAACCAAATTTTCCTTTTTCTAAAGAGAAACTAGCCATTCAACTGAAGTTAATTTGACATTGTTTCATAATTCAAAAGTGTTTCATAATTATGTGTTCAGTTGCACAGCCTTTCAAAGGAGCTCCAGAGGGTAATTGGGGTTACAGACTCCAAAGGAGAATGAAAATTCTATTTATGTTTTGGATGGCTTCCAACAAAACATTTATTTGGCAACTCTTAATATGTTGAGAACACACAATAAACTTTAGGCATGTCACAAATGCCTTTGTTTTGCTGACAACATGAATATATGGGTTGAAGCTCCAGTTTCCCTTTGTGAGCAAGGCAGGCTTGGAACATCTCTGCAGGGACATGGTGTTAATTAACATCTTCTACACAGAGGTTGTAGAGCTTGTACATTTATTCTAGTTCAGTGACAAGATGACTAAAGGAAAGGAAGGTTAACTCTTGCTCAAATAAGGCACAACATGAATTAGCAAGCTTTGTGTAAACAACAGACACAGCTTTCTTACTACACACTCACATGAGAGAGGGGGAAAAAAAAGAAAAATTGCAGAGAGGTCTCAGTGCTGATGGATGAGGTACAGTTGAGTTCTTCCACTGGGCTTCCCCAGTGACTCCATATACTTTGCTATACAATAACTCACACCAGGAAATGCTACAGAATCACAGAATGTACAGAGTTGGAAGAGACTCAGGAGGATCATCAGTCCAATTCCTGACCCTGCACCCCAACAATGCATCCTGTGCCTGAGAGCACTGGCCAAACACTCCTGGAGCTCTGTCATGGGCTGTGACCACTGCCCTGGGAGCTGTTCAGTGCCCAAACACCTCTGGGGGAAGAACCTTTGCCTGATATCCAGCCTGAACCTGCCCTGACACAGCTCCATGCCATTTGGGTCCCATCACTGGTCCCAGAGAGCAGAGGTCAGAGCTGTTCTTGCACTGCCCCTTGGGAGAGAGTTGTGTCCCATGATGAGGTCTGTCCTCAGTCTCCTCTTCTGAACACACCCAGTGCCCTCAGCTGCTCCTCATGTGGCTTCACCTCCAGGCCCTTCACCATCTTTGTTGCCTCCTTTAGACACTCTCTAATAGCTTAGTATCTTTTATATACTGAGGTGCCCCAAACTGCACACAGACAACACCAGAAAAAGAAAATACAGCAATCTCCATCCTGACCTTACAATGCTGTGAATAACACATGAGCCCAGTTAAAACCAGTGGATTGAATTATCAGAGGAGCAGGGCCCAGGGAGATGGTAAAAATGGCACCAGGGGATTCAGTATTGATTGTGTCACTTTTCTGCATTTTGCAGCATAAAAAGGCACCCAACAAATACTACCAGGCAACCAGGAGCTGTATTAGTATGATTTCACATGAAGTTTTGCTTGGCTGGTTGCTTTTAACAGAAATGAATGAGATTTCGGAGTGCAGGTGAATATTTACGTGTTTTGGGTGATTTTCATGTCAGTTGCTGCTGAGATGTTGCTATGGCTCAATGAAGGTAGAGGCTGCTGTGAGATTAACACTTTTCCCCCTCCACCTCCTGAGCCTGTTTGCAAAGAATAAAAATCACAGCCGCAGAATCTGAAGTCATTTCCCCATCTCAAACTGCTCCCTGACAAGGGGAGGCTCTGCAGGGCACGTTCCTGACTCACAGGCAGTGAGTTATGGGCTGGCAGAATGTTTTCTCCATTTTTCACCAAGCCAAACACTACCATTCTTTTTGGGTTTGCAGAGGTTTAAATTACAGGGGTTTAGACATCCCTATCCCTCTTTCTAAACCTGATTAATATAGGGGGTAACAAAGAGGCCTGAAACTAGGCATTAGGGGCCCTATCCCTCTTTCTAAACCTGATTAACATAGAGGGTAACACAGAGGCCTGAAACTAGGCATTAGTGGCTAATGACATCCATAATGGCTCTGCTGAGGCATCTCTTTCTGCAGGGCCAGAAAGGGAGGCTTTGCATGTCTGCAGATAGGAGAGGTCCTCCTGCTCTCACCTGGGAACAGGGAATGGCTGTCAGATGTGCTCAGAGGAGCAGGAATCTTCCAGATCTCAGTTTTCACGAGAGGAGACAAGATGAGGGTTCAGAGAGCTGTGCCTCCTTCCCCCTCTACACAGGGTCACACACACAAAGAGAAATGCATGTCCATGGCAGGGCAATGTCTGCACTCTGATCTCCCTCCCAGGTTCACTCCTCAGAGAATCAGAGAATCATCAAGGTTGGCAGAGACCTCTGAGATTAAGTCCAACCATTAACCTGTCACTGCTGTAACCCCTAAACCAGATCCTCCAGCACCAGGTCCAGATTCCTCTTCAACACTTCTAGTGGTGGTGACTCCACCACCTCCCTGGGCAAACCTGTTCCTGCCTGAGCACACTAAGAGTGAAGGAATCTGTTCTAGTAATAGAAATTCATCCTCTCCCTCTCTCTGCCACGACACAGCCCTGGCCCTCACCTCTCTGCACCTTGACATTCATTCTCTCTTTGCAACAACGACTCAAATGCAAAGTTCACATTTTGATTTTATATATCAAAAAATTCCTAACGGCCTCAGATTCCAAGCACGAAGCAATGGAAAGTGTTTTGGCACGGGCAGATTCCACCACCCTCTTCTTTCAAAACAGGCCCCAAATTAGCTTAGCTTCCTGGATTTGCTCAGGGAACATCACTCTCCTGTTTGTGATACTTTCCTTCAGTTCTTTCTAAAGCATTTCTGAGGCTGCCAAGGCTGCCAAGGCTGCTGCTATTCCAGTACAGCAGATGGCACTGGTGTTAAGTAAGCATTATGGAAATTTACTGTATTCCTAGAAAAACCAACCAAGTGAACATCAACTGGTAGGTGGCTAAAATATTTCAAGAGCAACGGGGAAAGTAATTCAGAGACACAGTGTGACAGGGCATTAGATGTCTCATCCCTCTGAGGCACAAACTGGGTCATTCCAACAGGCCCTTGAGTACCTTTTTCACCTGGAACTCAGAACACCTTCTGAACTAGAAGCAGCCTCAACATTTTAAGGACCACAAAATTTATCAACATCACCCGAAAGTACCTTCTGTTCACATAAGTTATCTTGAATTGCAGATTGTTGTGAGGCTGTTTTCCCTCTGCTCGAGCTGAGCACTTATCACCAGCCTTGTTATTTTGGGGACAAACAAGCTGCAGCTCTGAGTGGAAGATACATAAATTATGGATGCTCACAGGAACAGCTGGACAACATTGTGTGAAGGGTTGTGGTAAACCCTGGGGCTCTCCTAGAACCTCTCAGATGTTCTCTATTAAAATCCTCTCATCGGTCCAAGCCTGAATTACCATAAATTCTGTGTAGCTTTAGAACATTCTGTGTCCCTGTGGCAAAACAGAACACAATATTACACACCTCCAGGATTTCTGCTGCTGACTGGAATTTTATACCCAAACACCTAATACTTCTTACAATCTTCACTTTGAAAAGAACTTAAGACCCTTTAGCATTACAATCTGAATGTTTTAAACACACAGATCCAAAAGCTTTAAAAAGTTCCTCATGCAGCAAACACACAATCAAATCCTACAGCCTTTTTTCCTTTCTTTTGACTTCAATTTCTGTTCCAGTGCTGCAAAGCCCCCACAGTGGGCTACAGCTGTAGTCATCAGATGAATTAGGCTAAAATTACTTTTAGCTTGGATTTAAATAGCTCCTCTAACTCCAAAACATACAGGGATAGAAAACCTGAGGTATCTCCATTGCAGATCTGCTGTTTTTGTAACCAAAAAGATTCTAATGGTTGACATTGTGGTGTCCTCAACATAAAAAGGACATGGAACTGCTGGAGCAAGTTTGGAAGAGGCCACGAAGTTTCTAAAAGGACTGGAGCATCTTCTCTACCAGGACAGGCTGAGGGAGTTGGGGCTGTTCAGCCTGGAGAAGAGAAGGTTGTGTGGAGACCTCAGAGCAACTTTTCAATATCTGAAGGGGCTCCAGGGAAGCTGCAGAGGGATCTGTGTTAGGAACTGCAGGGACAGGACAAGGGGCAATGGGGACAAATTGAAGGAGGGAAATTTAGGTTAGATATTAGGCAGAAGTTTTCCCTGTTCTGGTGGTGAGACCCTGTCCCAGGGTGCCCAGGGAGGCTGTGGCTGCCCCAACCCTGGCCGGGTTCACAGCCAGGTTGGATGAGCCTTGAGCAACCTGCTCTGCTGGGAGGGGTCCCTGCCCAGGGCAGGGGGTGGGGCTGGATCATCTCCAAGCTCCATCCCAACCCTTAAATTCTATGATGATTCTACAATGACATCGTCCACAGGTGCTTGATGCAGCAAAGCAGCATTACCACTGGACACACATGTTCAAGTTCCAGTTGTCCATCTGCAGTCTGAGAAACAACCTGTTCTCTTTCTTCTTAATTTAATTAAAAGCTAATTGTAGCAGCCTGGGAAAGAAATCCTTTCCAGTCTCTTTGCATGAAACAGCAGTGGCTGATCAAGATTTCAGCAAGGAGACTCAGCTCCCATGCAGGAGGAAAGACACAGTCTAAATGCCAAAGTTTAATTGCCTGTACTCCTAAGAAGGAAAACAAACACACACCTCCCAGCCTTTTCCAGCTCAGATGTGTGACATTGACTCTACCTTTGCAAATAGTACCAAATAACACAGGCAGTTCCAGCACAGATCTGTGCCTGCTCAGAATTACATCTACCTTTTAATGTGCTGTTACTCAAATTTCTAGCAAGCCCAGTCTGCTGTTCTGCAAGATTTCTTGAAACCTTCATAACAGGAAAGGCTAACAAACGTAGACAACATGTCAACAACAAGTAATTCCAAAGAGTTCAATTCATCTTCCCCTATAGATCCCCAGGAGATAAACAACAGAGCACAATCTTTTATTTAACTCCCATTTCATCCGCGCAGATTTACAGGGGAAGTGGGCTCGTTCCTGCCTCAATTCCTGAGGAAGTTTAATAAATTGAAATGTTAATCTGTTCTTTCTCAACTCTGTTGAAGGCATCACAGCAGTATGTGACAGTGACAGAGAAAAAATAGCAGCTATTATGGTATCTGCTCCTCAGTCGGTACTCGCACGCGGCCGAACGCGGCGTCTGAGCGATACCATACGGCACAGTGTTTCCTGGCACATCACTCCTCAGCAACACACACACACACACAAAGACAGAACTCAAACCTTCAGCACCAATACTGCTCCTTCTGCTAGGATTTTTGCTATTTCATGAGCAGGGAGTGCTCCCAGGAGCCACATCTCCACGACGTGGTGTCGATAGGTGTTGGGTTGTCAGCACCAAGTCAGCTATGTTTTCAAAGGGTTTTAAGAGTACCCATCAGCCTTCATTACCACAGGCAGTTTCTCAAGATTATAATTTTATATAGAATAAGGTCATAAAATGACTTTACACAATATTTTGAAGGTGACAGTTGAAAAATCAAGGCCTAGGAGTGATGATATGTAGCTTTCGACTCTGCTTCTCCCCCTGTGCGTCCTGGGAAAGGCAGTTCCCCTTCTGTGTTATCAGCTATACTAGTAAACATTAAATTATTTCATCTTCCAAACTGATAGAAGACCAGTCACATCCCTTTGTATTCAACCTTGGTCACAGAATGGCAGCTTAGCAGTCAAACTGTTAGCTCAGGAGTCAAACTACGCAGTCAAATGATGTACTATGACACCAAAATAAACAACTATCTGTGCCAGCCCAGGAGGGTTTTGTACATACTCCCCAAAAGGAGAAAAGCACCATCCTTAAGGACTTTATACTCCATAAAACTGCACACAAAAATAGCCAGACTGGCTTATAACAGAGGTTACCCATAGTGTCCAGGTGAGTAATGGAATCACAGAATCATAGAAATTAAGGGTTGGAAAGGACCTTAGAGATGATCCAGCCCCAAGCCCTGCCCTGGGCAGGGACACCTCCCAGCAGAGCAGGTTGCTCAAGGCTCATCCAACCTGGCTGTGAACACTGCCAGGGTTGGGGCAGCCACAGCCTCCCTGGGCAACCTGGGACAGTGTCTCAACACCCTCACTGGAAAAAAGGTTTTTTTCACCTTCAATCTAAACTTCCCCTCTTTCAGTTTGAACCCATTTCCCCTTGTCCTGTCCCTGCAGTTCCTAACACAGAGTCCCTCTCTGGCTCCTTGTAGCCCCTTCAGAGAGTGAAAAGTTGCTCTGAGGTCTCCACACAACCTTCTCTTCTCCAGGCTGAACAGCCCCAGCTCCCTCAGCCTGTGCTCACAGGGAGATGCTCCAGTGCTCTCAGCAACTTCGTGGCCTCCTCTGGGAGAGAGTTTGAGCTCTGCACCTCCTTTAGTTGTGGCAGCACTATATATATCACAAATGGTTAAAGTATTTTCTTTTTTAAGCAGAAAAAATAATGAAAGTAAAAAAAACCCCACTTACAATTTGCCTGCCAACTGGTTTGGGTTGTTGTTCTCTTCCCAATGCCTAATGAAGGTCATTTATTTAGTGCTTTTGAAACAGGTATTTTCATTATGAATGGAACACTTCAAACTGCAAAGTGAAATGTCAACTCTTTGGTATTTCTGTGGCACAATTCAGGTGCAGCTGTTGCACTGGGGACAGCTCTAAGTGACATGAGCTGCACCTAGATGAGTGCTATTTCTGAGCATGCCTTTAAATAAATAATTGAGAAGGGAACAGAGAGAGAGGAGAACAGAGCAGGCTCCCAATAACAGCATGTCATGTTGATAGATAAGACTGACAAGTCCAAATACAACTCGGAGTTTCATCAACAAAGATGTTCTTCAGTGCAAACATTAACAGCAATGGGGAAGAGCCAAACGAAGCAGCAGAAACAAACAGCTAAAAGGGATGTGGTGGAAGGATCCTCAGCTCATGCTGAGGTACTGAAGTTTATCTCCACAGCCAAACCCACACAGTTTGCTGTAATCACATTGAAAATTCCAACTGGATCAATAGCTTTGTGTTTTCATCACAGCCCTATAAGATGTTCCTCAGCACTGTGGAGTATCTGCCTGCAAACCCAAAATTCTCCTCAAGCTTCTGTCAGAGGCAAGAGAAAGGATTCCAGAAGATTTCCTTTCTAGATGAGGATGGGTGACAGGATCTGTCCCAGAGTTACTGAGGCAATATTAGAAGGCAATTTAAGTAATTTGGGGGTTCAATCACCTCCTCAACAGCCTGGAGAGAACTGAAAAATACAAGACAACAGAATGAAAGAACTCAGTCACACAGAGGCCGTGGCAAGTCCCAGATTTGTGTGAATTTCAACAGAACTGCTCTTTATTTATCACTTCTGTATCTTGCAGTGATATTTCATGTGAGAATGATGAGAAGAGCTCGACTAGTGGCATTGACTTTGATGGGATTTTAAAAACATCTCTATAAAAAATATTTCTCACTATAAATTTAGCTCCTTTTTCACAGGTTATGCTCCTGCCCATGAGGTTCACATCCCACCTTGTGCCACTGTCCCATCGTGCAAGGGAAGCAATGTGCCTCCCTGGTTAGCTGTGGAACTACAGCACTTCCAACAGGTATTTCTCCTCTCTGGATTGAGAGCTGAACAATATCTGTAAGGATCAATTTCACTCTTCCAGCCACATTCAAAAACGAACACAAAAATCCCAACCCCATACAAAAATTCCTGGTTGACATGGAATCACTGAGTGGTTGGGGTTGGAAGGAGCCTCTGGAGATCACCTAGTCCAAGACACAAGTTGTTCATCTATAATTCAAGTATTTTCACAGGGAGCAGAGAAGTTCCCTTGGAATGAAGAGCTGGCAGCATCCCCTCAGCAATGGTTTTAGCTGGTTTTCTTCCCCTTGTTTTTGCTTTCGTAGAAGAGCTGTATAGGATGTAAACATTTTGTCAAGGACAGACAGGTCAGGGATGTGGAGAAAGCACAGTCAGGAAGGAAGTTGAAGGGTAAACAGTAATAAATATCAAAATGAATAAAATTCATCTGTATCTATGACAAATTAAAGAGAAGGCTGGAAACTTGTTTTTAAAACCCTAAGACAGTTCACTTCAAAGGCTTCTTGATTTTTTTGAGGATGTTTTTTGCAGGAAGAACATGTTCCACTGTTAGCAGTTGCCACTGTTTCTTCTCCTTCCAGTTGCCAGAATTATAGGCACACTGGTTGTTCAGAGATAAAGTAAAGTACAGTCTAATGCAGAAAACATTTTGATTTCCCCCTAACTCCTGCAGAGGCTGCCTGGACACACAGCCTCAGTCCTCTGTCAAGAGCAGCTGCTTTCTTCTTCTGCCCATGGCCATGTGCCTTCAGATTAGACTTCCCTTTCATGAGGAGAGCCAAGCAGGCTTTTATTTTAGTATGATTTTAATCTATGCTCCTCCCACAAATTCTCAGAGGTGCCTGATATGTGAGACTGGTGACCCCTGAATCTGAGGAGCACTCTTCTGGTGGTCTGTTCTGGTGGCTCAGGATGTTGTCTCCACACTGTCCCACTGTTTCTCGAGATGTCTGTGTGTATCTTCTCACTTGAAATCCATTTTCTTACCATTTCTGGTTTATTTTTAGCTGTTGTGAAAGAGGCTCCCTTAGCTGTGTGTGCTCACCCTCCACAAAGACTAGCAAATTTCCCTTTCCCTAGCAATGTTGCACTCTCTCACTTTCCCCTTGGATTCTTTCACCTTCTTTCCCACAGTAAATCCTTCAGACCCAGTGAGATAAACACTGCCAGATGCAAGATGAAGGCAAACGTACCAAGAGGTGTTTCTTTTGTTCATTCTAAAAAATCTGTATCAGCCATGACTAAAAGAATTCTTGCAGCATATTTTATCATCAAGCTTAGTACAATAAAAAGTGCAAGAGCTTCAGCCAGGATGTGCCCATGCTGCTATCACAGCAATCACTACTATGACATGATGTCAACACCTGGTGGTGTTCAAGGCCAGGCTGGATGAGCCTTGAGCAACCTGATCTAGTGAGGAATTCCCTGCCCAGGCCAGGGAAGGTTGGGACTAGAGGATCTGTAAGGTCCATTCCCACCCTTAAATTCTATGATTCTATGTCCTGTACTTCTAGACAAAGGATTACCTTCCCCACTCACTTGGATATCTGACAGTATTAACCTACCTCCTCTGGATAACTGAGCACCAATATGCAGAAGAAATACCCTTAAGGAACCAGATATATGAGTGGTGGACAGTATTTGTTGAACACTGAGTCCTACCAAGGCATGTGCCTACCAAGGCCTGGAAAATCTCAAAGAAATCCTTCACAGTAAAAATTAACAGACTGAACTAGAGACAGCAGTGTTACATACTCATGAAGCCCTTGGCATTGAAAATTATAAAATATTTCGTTTCCTCATTTACTCTTCTGTTTGTGACCCATTTAAACCAGTGACAGGTTCAAAACCAGATCTAACTCCATGGATGCCCTGACAAAAAGTGTAAGCATTTCTATACATAACAAAACAAACATTCCAGACTATCAAGCTGTTGCTTTAAAGGAAGTGTAGATATATTTACAGTCCAGACACAAACCATTTTGCATCTGGAACAGTGTTGGAATGGCAGGGGAAACCCAGATGGAAGGAGCTTCACTCAGCTGTGCTGTTTGGCCCTTCTCACTGTTTGCTTAGCATCAGGTCCTCAAAGCCTCATGCACTACCCTCACTGTGTGTGGGCACTCAGGCAGTTTGAGAGCTTTTCCTACTTGGTGTCTTCAAGAAATGCCAACTCCTAACTCTGAATAATCATTGAACAATTAAATCAAGCCCAGCTGTGTGCATCAGATAGTCTTAATTAGCTCAGCAAAGAACGAGGCAATCCACAAGTCTAATTTCAAAACCAAACCAGTGTTTCACTGAACATCTCCTCCTCAATATAAACATGGTTTCTACATGATTTAGCTACCCACATTTTGAAAAGAAACAGTAAATGACTCCAACTAAATGGAACCAAACAAGAAACATTCATGGAGTGGAGGAAGGGCTTGCTGAATCAGTTGGGGTTTTACCTCACAAAGTAGTAAGTCAATGATGTGGAAGACCATGCAGAGTGGAAACTTGGCAGTGAAGAGAGTGAGGAACCACTGGGATGCATACATATGAGCTTCCAGATTGAGGTCTGAGAAATGGCTGTGCAGGTCTGGCAACTGCTCCTAGGGCAAAGGGAAAAAGAAATATTTCAGTATTCCTCATTAACCCACACTCTTCATCTGCACTGTCAGTAAGGCCCAGGTTGCTAAACACCAGCAAGCACAACAAAGTCAAATCCTGGCTCCTTCTGAGCAATGGAAATGTGTTTCTTGATGAATTTCAGTGCCCATGGTTACAGTTTTTGTTAAGATATCCACAGTGGATTCTATCACAGTATCAAATAACCTACTGAGATTACACTGAGAAATTACAGCATCTTCACCAGTCCAAAGGCAGAGTGGTGGTGAAATCTGTGTCAGAGTGTATATTTTCAAGTTATTCCTTTGCTGTGTCTTGCTAGAAATGCTTCTGCCACAAAAACCAATGGATGCTGGAACCAGGAGATCACTTTGCAGAGCCTGAAAGCCACAGAGCACATCACTCCTTCTGCCAGTTCCTCTAACTGGGAGCACAGATAGGCAACACAAAGCAAGCACTGAAAAGTCTACTGTACAATGATGATATACCCAGTTAATAAAGGATGTTTGTTAATAAAATTTGGGTTGTTTGCTAATAAAACTCTTTGTTAACACATGTAAATATTGAGATGAGCAAATGCCAAAGTGTCAAATTAATTAGGATGTCATTCTACTCCATCAAGTAAGAAATATGCCCAGTTTGACATCTGAAAAGAAATCATTAATTTGACAGTGTTCTGTTGGTTTGGGTTCAGTGTCTCTCACAGAGGTATGTCAGGTCACCTGTGACAAGTGCCCTCAGCAGACAGAATTCACTGTGCCAACAGAAGGGCAGAGCTTAATGAACTGGCAGCAATTAGTCAGAACAACAACCTGTAAAACTTGCAGCCCTTTAGTTATGTGAAATTGCTCAATGAAACAATTCCACCTGAAAAAAAAAAAGAGCAGTGGAGTGAAGAGACAGTAAAACTGCCAAGTGCCCTACACCTGATTGGTATTTCATAAGCATCAGGATGTCCTGATTTGCCTGACCTCTTAACCACCAACATAACTCATGGAAAGCAGGACACTGATGGGGACAGGCCAAAGGACACACTGCCCTTAAAAGCACAGACATCCTCTGTAACAATGTCAGGAAACAGGGAAGGAGTGAGCAAACAGAGAGAGGAGAGGGGAAAAACAGAGACCTGTTCTGCTTGGACACAGAGATTAGCAGCAAGATTGGTACATGCAAGACAAACTAGAAATAAATCTGACTCATGATGTTTGAACTCAGCTAGTAAACTTCCCTGCTTTGGTTCTACCCCATCTCTTAAAGCACAGGGGTTTTATTGCCCAGCAGCTTTTGGAAGCAAAGCATTATCTTCTTCATGCCAGCAGTATTTCCATTTGTGAGAGGAGAAGAATTAGTTTCTCTGGCCCCACCTGCATTAACTTCTCCAGCTGGAAGAATTTGCAATGGAGATCTTCGAAGTTATTTCTGTAGAGGTCCCTCAAGCCATAGTCATACATTATTTTCACAAATACACAGAATGCCTGTTCCTCTGGCATCTGTTTGGGAAAACACACAGAAAAAAAGGTTAAAAACAGAGCTGCAATGCCTTACACAGTCACACACACTTAAATACCTGATGCACATGAAAGAGATACATTAAAACTGTCAGCAAAGCACCCTGAATGCAGAATTAAGCAACTAACATCTCAAGGGGACTGTTCTCCTTGGTGAGCACCTGGACTTGGCTCTGTAAGGCCTTCTCTGAGGAGAATGTGGGATCATGGCATAGGTTCAGGTACATATCCATCCCTACTCAACTGTCAGCAGCATTTCTTCTGCCAGATAGGGATGAGAACAACCAGTACACAGCTCTCAGGTACAGAACAACAATTTAAAAATAAAGGGAGAAAGAAAATAAAAAGGCAACAACTCATGACAGTAATTTCTACTGAGAGAGACTTGGTTAAACAGGAAAAATTCAGGATACTGAGGTACAACCAACTCTTGGTGAGAAAAATGCTCATCTGCTTTCATCCAAACCCCAGGGCACCGAAGTCAGGTTTCCCATGATCACATCTATTAACATCCTGACTTTTTCAGAAGCTCAATCTCCATAGTTTCCATTTCATTCTGACCAAAACTCATCCAACAGAGTTTTGGAAGGTGGTACTACCACAAGCTGTGGGAGCCACTCTACACTCCCATTTGTTGGCTCGAGCCCATGGAATTGGTGGGAACCCAGTGCCATGGGACCACCCCTGAGGGTTCTCCTCTGCTTCCCCTGTGCCTTCAGGAAACTCAACAGTAAGACAGGCACAGGCAGAGTCACTGCAGACCCCAAATCAAGCTGTCAGTCACATTGAGAACAGCCTTTTATTTTGGAGGCACCAGACTGTAACAAACAAAAACAATTAGTGAGCATCAAGAATGACAACTCTTGACCTTTCAGTGTATTCACTCATTTGGCCACTTGCCAGCTCCTTATCAAACATCAGTTGCAGATAAAAGCTTGGTATTTTCTTCAAAGAGAATTTTAGTCTCTTGATATCTACCTCCAGGGTCTCAGCTCTCATGCTCGGCCTGTGATTATGGCCTGTCTCCAGGGCCATGGGCTGAAGCTTTCATTTTCATTTTCAGACATCATCAAGTTAGCATAAAGCACTGCCAGCTCAGCTGCTGCTGACCAGGCCAGGCCTGATTCACCTAGGACAAGTTCTTAGCAATCTCAAAGCTCTTAATCACGACCTTATCTGGCTGGAATGATCCCCACTGACAGCAGATAAAAGCTGCAGACAAAGTCAAGGGAAGAACTCCTGACCAAAAGGTTTGAATCTGCTCTGTAAGATGATAACTGCAAATTTCAGGGGTTTTGGTAAGAAACAATTACTTCTAGGGAATTATTTTCTCATGCACAAGCACACCTACCTTGCATGCTCAATCATCGTGCACTGACCACTGTTCCTCCCCCAAGACAGGGAGAGCCAACAGAGGTCAGGACTAGGCCAAACAGGTCCCCAAGTCCTTGCTCTCAGTGGGCAGAGGTTCTCCAGTATTACCAACCCAAATAATTCAACATCATCCATCAAGTTTTCATTTTTTATTCCATTTAAGCAGAATACAAACTTTGGGCATTCTTATTCTGATATTTGCCTGTTGTTGTCTTTTCTTTAAAATCACAAAAGCCAGAAATGTACTATTTTTTTTAAATGAAATTTTAGGTTGTTTTTTTTTTTTTCACAGAGCAATGACTCTGGAAAGTAGCCAGCAAGAAAAAAAAAAGGTCAAATACTGTGAGATTCATAGGAATATGATCAGAGTTGGCAACACTGTCCCCCTGTGATTAGAAGTTAACTGCTCACCCTTGATGGGAATTTCAGCAAAGCAGCAAAATCACAAGAACTGAGGAGGGAGGTTCAGGCTCCCCAACCACCCCTGAAAGGTATCTACACTGAAGAGAAAGGATTTCCTGTCCCAGGAAAAAAAGGGGAAAGGGCTAGAAATCCATGCAAAGATAGGAGAGTTAGAGAGGGTCTTACAAGCATTCACAGCATACAGATTGGCTGGAGGATTTGAGAAAAACAGGAGTTGGAGGACATCCTGGGAAGCTCCCAACTTACATGAGCTCACTGAGACTGCTTCCCTTCCCCCCTTTCTCTGAGTATTTCACTTTACCATCCTATTACAAAAGCAAACGTTACAAAGGGCATATTAAAACGAGTGTAATTTCCACTGAGCATTCCCTGTGTACAGGGCAATTTCTTCTGACTCCAGGAGCACTAGAAACAGGGGATTCTCTGCAGTGATGAGAGCACAGAGCTAAGGGAGAGGAGCTGAGGCATTAGGCAAACGCCAAGAACATGACACCCACACATTCCTAAACACCTCTGGTGTTGGAAAGGGCTTATTCCTCCAGTGGAACTTCAGGATCCTGCTTTAGGTAAGAAGTTAATTGCAAAACGACTGTTAGATAAGCCAATTTGCAGTGTATGTGGGATTGCAATCATGGAACTAAGTCAGGTTTATCCTTAAAGGATCTAAAGCTGCTCTCTCTCACTCTCACTGCTATCATGCTCCTTAGGGCTTCAAGGAGTCATGGATCTCACTAGGAGTGACAATTGAAATCAGAGAGTTTCAGCTCCCAATGCCTTGGGAAGTGTATGTGGAACACACAAACCACCAACAGCTAATTCAAACCCACCACCCAAAACGTGTTTCCATCATGATTAATAATTTACTCATTAAAATCTGACAGAAAAAGGAGACAAGAGGCTGAGTTAGAGCTGTGCTTGGGGTCAGGGGTGGTTTATTCAGCTATACTTTATCTGAATAAATACTCTGCTTGAATCTGCTGCTTTTCCACTGAGACATCACAGATAAAGCATCTTGCAACTATAAAAATGGTGTATTTATTCATCTATCTCCAGACATACACTTATGTGTTTATAAAGGAAGCAACAGATCAAAGTTTGTACAGTTTTTGGTTACAGGCTAAACTATCAAGGTTAAAATTCAGCTTTCACTCATAAGATATTATAGAATGTCCTCAGGAGAAAAAGTCTCAGTAAAAATTAATGAGACTTCTTGCTCTGCTGAGCTACTGTGAGAATGGCTCCCAGAGTTAAATTCCCCATAAACACAAAGGGAGTTCACCTACATGACAACTGAATTAAAAGAAAATATTAATATGTAACAAATCAGTTTCAGCCTTTGACACAGAACTGCTTGACAATTTAATGGATTTCTCCCAGATAAAGGCAATGTACATTCACCAAGATAAGCCATTAGTCACTATTGCCAAAAAAGCATCAAGAGGAAAATGAATAGAGACAAATAAACAACAGTAAATATCTGTCAAACAGCAAAGCTGCAGCACCACTGATTTTACAGCTGCTTTGGTTTCAAATATCAAAGCCTTCATTTAGCAATTAACTCACATGAAGTAGAAGCACAGCTGCAAGGAAAGACTGTCCCTGGCAGTAGCCAATGTCCTCATCATACACAGAGTAGGCCTAGGGAAAAGAAAAGTCAAAATGTATTTGAAAGGCACAAAGGGTTTGCAAAGTGGGTTCCAATCAGGGAGCTAGTTGGGGTGTTGCAGGGTATTTCCTTCCAGGATCTGAAGGGGCCTACAAGGAACCACAGAATCATAGGATTTAAGGGTTGGAATGGACCTGACAGATCATCCACCCCCAACTTTTACTCACATCCAACCTAGACTTTTCCTCCTTCAGTCTGAACCCATTTCCCCTTGTCCTAACATTGCAGTTCCTAACTGGCTCTCTGGCTCCTTGTAGCCCCTTCAGAGAGTGAAAAGTTGCTCTGAGGTCTCTACACAACCTTCTCTTCTCCAGGCTGAACAGCCCCAGCTCCCTCAGCCTGTGCTCACAGGGAGATGCTCCAGTGCTCTCAGCAACTTTGTGGCCTCCTCTGGGAGAGAGTTTGAGCTCTGCACCTCCTTTAGTTGTGGCAGCACTATATATATCACAAATGGTTAAAGTATTTTCTTTTTTAAGCAGAAAAAATAATGAAAGTAAAAAAAACCCCACTTACAATTTGCCTGCCAACTGGTTTGGGTTGTTGTTCTCTTCCCAATGCCTAATGAAGGTCATTTATTTAGTGCTTTTGAAACAGGTATTTTCATTATGAATGGAACACTTCAAACTGCAAAGTGAAATGTCAAAACAGCCCCAACTCCCTCAGCCTGTCCTCACAGGGAGATGCTCCAGTGCTCTTAGCAACTTCGTGGCCTCCTCTGGATTTGCTCCAACAGTTCCATGTCCTCCTTACACTGAGGACACCAGAGCTGTGTGCAGGATTCCAGGTGGATCTCTCAAAAGCAGAGGGGAAGAATCACCTCCTTTGACCTGCTGCCCACACTCCTTTTGAAGCCAGAGAGGAATGATTCCTCAGGAATTATAGTGATGGGACACAGGGAATGGCTTCACACTGACAGAGAGTGGGGTTAGATGTTAGGAAATCCTTCCCTGTGAGGTGCTGAGGCTCTGGC
>NW_008664192.1:45592-57601 GCF_000695815.1 Acanthisitta chloris | reverse complement strand
CTGCCCATGGCAGGGGATGGGACTGGATGAGATTTAAATTCCTACCAACCCAAACCATTCCAGGATTCCATGATTCTGTATGTAATACTACTCAAGCTGTAATAATAAAGGGGGTGAAACCAGAACCATTCCTGCACAGGCTTTCAGGGCTCTTCAGGAAACATCCACAGGTCACCCTCCACCCTCCACACATGCTGTATTTGTAAACTTGTATTTTTAATTTTAGTTTTCAAGCTGCACAGAAAGCGTTGGATGCAATTTCCCTTTACCCAAATGAAGGATAACTCTGCTGAGGTGAGTAATGACAGAACTTCAGCAATACAACAGGTCTGACCCAAACCCCAGGGCAGTTTGTGCTGTGGGGAGAGTGGTTGTTTTGGGAAAAACAAGTTCTGACATCATCATAGTACAGCACCTGAGGTTAGAAAACTGCTGAGAACTACTCCAGCCTGAGCATTGAATCAGAAACAGTTTTTCCATGCCCTTGTTATGCTGAAGAAAGAACAAGCCTCATTTTCCTATTGCACGACTGACATGCCTTTTCTTACTCTCAAAAAAACCCCAAACCAAAATAACTAACCTTTCCTTCCCCTTTGCTTTTCCCAGACAAGAAGACAGATCCTGTTTTTAAAGAGATGTCAGAGGATGTGAAGAATTTGAGGAAACTTGAGAAAGTCTAAGCAGCAGCAGGACTGACATGGGAGGGAGAGACATCCCCAGAGCACAACCAAGGAGCTAAGGTTACAGCCAGGGAAAACAAGAGCAGAAAGGCAGAGCCATGGGGAGGGACAAGCCACAGGAACCAGGAGATCCACTCTGCCCCCAAACCTCCTTCATGGCTGTTTATGGAACACTAGCTTATCTCTTTTTTGTAAGACTTGAACGAAATGGAGACTGCAGAGACCTGGAATGGAAGCTCAGAGACACTGTGAAAGAAGATGCTCAGGGGTGCTGGGGAACCAAACCCACCCAGGGCTGTCCCACAGTATTCCAGAGGTGCTAAACTTCCATGGGCAATAACTGTGACTCCAAAAGGGATGTGACTCTTTACAGCCAACAGGATTAACAAAACTGGAAATGAATCCTGCCACAAATGTTGACATGGAGGTTAAAACAGTTATTTATTTCTCATTCTGATGGGCAAAAAACTAGGATTTGTAAGGAACTCTGAAGTAATCCCAGAAGACAAGATTTTTGCAAGGAACAGGACCTGAGTGTTCCTTTAAAGGTCACTGTCTCTGAACAACTCCCCATACATCTCTGTGAAGAGCTGACCTGGGACTTGCAGCTCTTTGCCCTTTGTCTGCACTGCTCACCATCCCTTTGAGGGCTGTTAGATGGGATCAGTTGGGACCTGAGTGAAAATAATCCCAGCCCACTGCTCAGTGTCACTGGACATGTAAAATCCAGGAGACTAGAAATCATCACAGAACTCACTGACAACTCTTGAAAGAACCATTACAATCTGCTCAGGAGCTTCAATCAGCTCTAGCCACAAAAGGCAGTATCAAAAGCAACCCCAGAAATACAGAATACAAAATCTGAACTGGGAAAAAAAGGATGTTCCCTTAGAAAAAGTTCATTTAAAGGCACTAAAATAACAGAAACTACTTTTTAAAGGTGTAAATTAAGGATGCATGTGACTAATTAGAACCATCCAGTGATTAATCATCATCATCATGAGTCTTTTTATCCATTTGTTCCCTGATTCTATCAGTTTCTGCTTCTGAAGGGCCAACTCTGCTTTGAACCAGATGTGCAGAATGACAAATGAGAAATTCGATTTATGTTTTTTTCATACTCGCTAACAACACTTCTAATTCACTTAAAAAACATCCAGGCTGGAAAATTAAAAGCAAATGATCAATGCCTGAGGTTTCTCTGTGGTGAGAAGCTTCATAGTGAAGGATTTGCTGAAAACAGCAATAACTGAATCCAAACAAGTTCAAAATAACTCTTGAGGAACCAACGCAGTGAGACAAACTGTCTCCAAAACTGATATAGATTCAGAAGTACAGAAAGTTACCAGAAATCAAAAGATACAACTTTGGAGAATGTGAAAAAATGTTGAAACTATAGCAAAAGAGGGAAAATGTGGAGTGTGAAAAAAATCCTCACTCTGCAGTGAAATAATAAAACATGAAGGAAGACCAAGAATTTTTTCTCATCATCAACTTCCTACACACACTTAAACCAGTAATAAATCAGTTTCAAACACATCCAGAGCAGGAAGGCAAAGCCTCTCCTTGGAAAATATCTGGTCAAGGTAGGAAAGTCACATTTAAAACTCCAGCAGAAAATCCCCATGAACTTCCCTTGTGCCTGTTTTATCACAGAAGGACCACAGGGGTTGTCATCCTGCTGGAACCATTGCAGGGTTCAGCCAACAGGGGATGTGTGCAAGGACCTGTGTCCAACTGAGTAGCAGAGATGATAAATTAAAGGGAATAAAAATACTACAAGTGTATTAAGAACAGAAGGTGTTAATGCAAAAGGCTTGGGGGGAGGTAAAGAGGGACACGATTCATTGCCTGATCGAATCAGAAGAATAGATGAAAACATCCAAATGTTTCTAAAAAGGATCCACAGAACTACAAACCAGTAAGTCCTCAGGTACAAACTTCAGCTCTGCATCAGAATTAGATCAGACTGAGAGAGATTTTTGCTGTACAGTCAAAGCATCATAATCCTGGCAACTAAATATTTAATTTTTAATCAGGTCTCTAAAATCTACATGATCTCACTGCATCCACCCAATGCAAAGAGATTCCTGAAGTTTTCTGCATATTTATTTTCCAATTAGAATGTTTTAGTTTTAAGAAACCTATGGGACTTGCTATTTATGAATCATAGAAGGTTAAGGGGTTGGAATGGACCTCAGAAACCATTCAGCCCCAAGCCCTGCCCTGGGCAGAGACACCTCCCACCAGAGCAGGTTGCTCAAGGCTTGATCCAACCTATTGCTGAAATCTGATGCCATGAACCACAGCAGCCTCAGAAATAAGGATTCTGCCTACAGACACCACCACAACGTTGTACTAGATCAATTATGTAAGATTTATGCTTTTAAGGAACTGAGGAGCATCAACTTTCCTCTTTCCACGTTAAATACGGAAACAAAGCAAAATCCCAACTCCCCTATTTCCACTGCTGTCATTCCAACTTGGCAGTTTCAAGAGAATGGGATTTTTCCCATGACAACATGTGACAATGTCACAATCTTTTAACTTATTCTTTTCTTAAGCTCTTGGGGAACTTCCAAGCACAATTCCCCAGTTGGCTGCGATGTTAAATATTCTCTGTCTCATAAATGGAATTTAATGAAGGTTCTGACTTGAAGCCTCTTTTCATTCATCTGAACTAAATGAAGATCTCACTCCCAGAATTAAAACATCTCTCTAATAGTTATCTGTGTGCTGGAGAGAAGAATTGCTCCACAGGTATTACTACAGCATCATCAGAAAGTGAATCCTTTGGAAGCAACAGACTCTGCTCAAGTAAAGACCATGACAGAGAAGCACCTGCACACTGGGAGAGGGAAGGAAGAATGCAGAGATGGACAGAAAATCTCCCAAGATCAGAGCCTTGTGTAGACAGAAAAATTCCAAGTAAGTAGCATTTAACAGACAAATGGAAATGGTGAACCAAGTAAGTAGCATTTAACAGACAAATAGTAACGGTGATGATCTGAATTTAAAACCTCAGATTTGGGATTTCTGTACCTACTGTCTATGGGCCCCAGGAGACAGACATAAGAGAGTGAAATTCATTGCAGAATGAAATGTTTTTCATCACTTTGCATCCTCCCAGGCATGAAAAGGATTGCTTACACTTGCTGAAGGCTCTCAAACACCAGCCTGGGATCACACTGCCTATTGCCTTTGCCACGGTGATTCAATGACATCAGGAACTAAACACTGCAATTCCACTAGAAACTAAGAGAGCTCCTGGAAAATATTCCTGTAGTATCTGCCTCACACAAAGCTCTTACACTTCCAGAGCTTTCAGTGCCCCCACAGGCTGCACAGCAATGCAGAGGGAAAGGTATGAGCAGAGGCTCTACACATCTGTCTCATCTGCAGTAATGGCATTGCTGCTGTCAGTGCTGATGTTTCCTGGCACAGGAAACACTCACTCCTCTGGAAAAGAGACAGGCACAACGCTTGTTAACATGTCAGATATCCAGTGTGTCCCAGGAAAAAAGGAAAATCTATCAGGAATTGAATGCAAGGATTTTTTTGGGGAGAATTACAAGCTTGATTTGCTCTCATTACTTACCTCCGTGTCACTACCAGAAGGACAGAAATGATTCAGGAGAGCTGTGAATGTTTGATACTGACATAGCTCAGTGCTGAAGTTGTTTCAGGAGAGTTAAAAGACTTACATGGTGCCTGGAAAATAGACTATCTCAGGAAAATATCCACTTTGATGCAGACTCCTCACCCAGAAGGTATTTTATGACATGCTCAGTGACAGAATAATTTTAGTGATAGTACAGTTTAAATCTCCACACCTACATTTATTATAAGGCTAACAGCCTGTGAGGAATAATATTCCTGTGACTGCAGCATGGATCACTTTATATGAGGAATTTCTGTGCTAACTGAAAACTGTATTTTAAGGCATTAGTTACTCATTTATTGAGTACCAGGGAGAGGCATGTGGCTGTTACACAATGTGCCTCCCCCAGAGCTGGGAGGGCTGAGAGGATGAAGAAACCTTCACACTGACTCAGGCAGGGCCCTGAACAGACTGAGGGCCTTACTCTTTCCAGCATTCAGGATCCAAAGTGCTGACCCTTCCACTGCTACAGGCTCAGCAGAAACCCCAGGTGCAAGAACAGAGCTGCTAAGCACAGACACAGGGGGAAGGAACTTCATTAATATGCAAATGGAAGAAGACAAGATAACATGAAACAAGACAATATTTACTAGAATTTCTCTCCAACCCAGAAGCAAAGCAAATAAACAACTAAAAATAGATGAAAAATCATTCTTAGCTGATTGTGTTTATGCCTCTGTTTCATCCTAAAACTGGCAAAGAGGCTTCTATAGGAATGAAAGAGATCTGCTCTGAAGCTTCCAAACTTCACTTCCAAACACTGAAACTTGCCATTTGTAAATCTGAGGAGATGCTAAGGATTGAAAAATGTGGAATCATAGAATTTTAGGGGTTGGAATGGACTTTATAGATCACCCAGCCCCAAGCCCTGCCCTGGGCAGGGACACCTCCCAGCAGAGCAGGTTGCTCAAGGCTCATCCAACCTGGCTGTGAACACTGCCAGGGTTGGGGCATGGTGGGGCCAGGGGGGAAGAACAGGTACATGGTGAGAAGAGATGATCATCTGCAAAGAGATGCTGCAATGAAATGGAAATGAAAACGTAAAACGAGGATGAAAGTTAAGCTTTTCCAGGCCAGCACTGAGTAGCAGCTCTGCCAAAGAGTAATCCATCATTTCCAGCTTATCCTGGTCACAGAAGAGCAATTCAAAGGCATTTTCACATTGCAATATACAGCAAAGAAAGCAAAAAACCAAAACAAACCCCGTATCAGAGCCCATTTTGGTATTAGCTTTGCTAGAAAACAGTTCATTAGTCCCTCTGCTAATGAGAGTAGCCACAAATAACAACTAAAGCAGTGTTTGGATTGACAGCACATCAGCCATCACACTGGAAAACCTTCAGGCAAGTGTGACTGGGATTAGGGAATAACTACCAATGTGATCCACCAGGGAGATAAGTATTTAGTAACAAAATCTGTCATGATACAAATGATTCATATCCTTCCGCAACACCTCTGTGTCCTGGAAACCACTAACACCAGCTCTGAACCTTTGAGAAGTCACTCAATCATTTTCTGCAGAACAGGGCAGCACAGTGCCTGTTCTCCCAGTCTGCCCAGTAAGAACACCCACTGGGACAACCTGATTGTTCTCCCTGGACCAGGCTGACTTTTTCCCATTAAAGTCACAGTGGTTGTTGTCCAATAGGAGTTATTTTCATCAGAAAATTAGAGAAAACACATGTCGTGTTAAATTGTGCACTCACCCCCCCAATCAGTCCAGAGGATGAATTCTGCCAGGGGCTCTGACTCCCTGGAGCACTGAGCTGTAAGCAACATGCAGCATGGAAAGCAGGCCCAGAGCATGATTTGGTTGGGCATTGGAGCACCCTGAGTGAGCTCTGTAAATGGAGTTTCAACTTGCAGAGTGTTTGAACAGAGAAAACAGCTGATTTCCCAAAGACTCCCCAAAATGTGCCCTGTGCAAACCCAACTCAGGCTGTGTCCTCAAGTGAAACCTCCAGTCTGGAATCTGGAACTCTTTTCATTCCTTATCACCACTGTCAGCCTTAAAGTATATTTTTAGGTACTTTGTCACATAGATGTTCTGCAAGAGAAAAAGTTTCCATCTTTCCTGATTTCCTACTGTTCTGAGGAAGAGATTAAGGGATGGAATGCAAACTGACAGCCCCGTTAAAGTGAGGCACTGAGCTTTTAATGGCTCTCCTTTTTATCTGACAGCTCACATCATCTCTCATTTCAGTGGGGAAGGAAGAAAATGCTCTTCAGCCTTTTACCCTCCCACTTGAGGACAGACCTTTTCCAGCCTTATTCAGTACTCCCATTCTTCAAACCTCTATTAGAAGCAGGGCATGAGTGCCCAGCACCTCTGGTCAAAGTTATTCTAGTCCTAGAAACCTGCCACAATATTACTTTTCAACACAGATTATTACTTTTTATTCCCAATGGAATGACAAGTTTCTAAGCAAATTAATTAGCTTTAAACAATATTACTCTAAAACTCACCAGAGCAGTCATCAACTCAAGGTCCAGTCAGCCCCAGCCCCAGGCATCTGGCACAGCCACAGTCAGGAAAAGTTACTGCCTGGAAATTTCCATGGCAGTTGTGTCTGAGCCCAGTACTGGTAAGTAGGTAGAAACCCTCGAGTCTAAAATAGGTAAATTTATGCCTAATTCCATGCTGAAGACTGGCCATGGATGTTCTACCACAAAGCAATGCTTCCCAAAACCCTTCCCTGAACCAATGAGCACAGTCAATAAGTCTACCAGGATTTTAACAAAGCCTTCCACAAGATCCCTTCCCAAAGGCTTTTCAGGGAACTAAGCAGCTGGAGAAGGTCCTCTCATGCACTCAAATAACTGATTAAAGCATAGGAAGCAAAAGGTAGGAAAAAACAGTCAGTTCTCACCCATAGGTCACTCACAGAACCATGCAGCAAGATGTGCTAGGGCTGATGCTGCTGCAAATACTCACAAACCTTAAGGAACACACAAAAATAGCACAGTAACAAAGAGTGCTGAGGAGACAAAGCTGTTTGGAGCAGGGAATTAAAACCTGACTGCAAAGCTGCTAAGCAGAACATGTTCTGTCAAGAGAAAGTGGCCAAGTGGCAAAGGTCACTCAACTGCAGGTAAACACAAAATGCTTCAGAGGAAAAGCAGTTCTCAACTTGATGTCCTGTCACTCCATGCCCTTGTCCCAGGTCCCTCTCCAGCTCTCTTTAGGCATTGGAAGGGCTCTAAGGTCTCCCTGGAACCTTCTTCTCCAGGTCTTTTTAAAAGTGGAGGTTATGTTTCCCTAAGTTCAGTCAGTGGGAACTTCACTGGACAGCCAGGACTTCTCACATAGGATGGACAGTGTTTCAGCAACTTTATGTGCCAGTTCCCCCAGGACCTGCAGATGCATCTCATCAAGCCCCATGGACTTGAGCACCTTCAGGCTCCGTGGATGGTCTCAAACCTGATCTCCTCCAGCAGGCAGGATTTCATTCTGTCCCTGTCTTTGCTTTCTGTTGGAGCACTTGCCAGTGAAGACTGAGGCAAGAAAGTCATGGGTACCTCAGCCTTCTCCATGTCCTGGAAAACCAGGTCTCCCCTTTCTTTCTGGAGAGAAACCACATTTTCTCTAGTGTTAGTTTTATCACTGAAGTACCTATAGAAGCTTTTCTTGTCACCCTTGACATCCCTGGCCAGATTAATTCTGTCAGGGCCTTAGCTTTCCTAACCTGATCCATGACTGCTTGGACAATATCTCTGCATTCCTCCCAGGCTATCTGTCCTTGCTTTCACCCTCTGTAGGCTTTCTTTTGTGTCTGGGTTTGTCCAGGAGCATCTTGTTCATCCATACAGGCCTCCTGGCATTTCTGCCTGACTTCCTCTTTGTCTGGATGCACCAACTTCTCAGTCCCAAGATCCTTCAAGAAAAAGAGGCCTAACAGCTACAGCAACTTTTTCTGCAGGAGCAGCAGAGGCCCCAAGAGCAGGGAACATCCCAGCTTTGGAAGACAAGCAGAAGTCTTTTTAATGCTCTTTATGAAACAAAAGACTGAGATATTAATGAAAAAGAGTTTTTCTTTCCATACTATGTTCCCTAATCCTTTCATCATCCTCATGGAACTTCTACAGATTCTTCCCAGTGTAGAATTGTCTCTAATTCTGGACACAGCAACCAAAAGCAGCTGCAAAACACTGAGTTACTCAAGTAATTCTATTCCTACACAAGGTTCATCTGTCTACAGATCCTTTACACCTCATTATTTACCATTCCCTTTTCTTTGTGCCATCAGGATATCTTTATGAGAAATGACTTTCTGGTTTCTTGCAGTGACTAACCACAGCACATGGAATGAACAAGGGATTTTTGCAATGCCTTGACTGAAATCCATCGATTCGGTGCTGATGCTTGGGAACCTGCCAGCCAGTCCTGAATTCTTTCATGTATATCTTGTCCATGCTCTCACCTGTCCAGCACTTACACATCCTTAGTGTGGCAGAGCACAGAACCTGCAGAACTTCCACAAAATCACCTTCACCAACAAACCTCTACTTCTATTTTTCTTGCGTTAGCTTGTCAAGATCTATTTTCAGTAAACTCCTAGGCCTTCATTATAACATACTTCTCACATTTAGTTCTTGAAAAACTGAATATTATTCCATCATTTTTCATCTAACTGATATCAAAGTGACAAGCCCACAATTACCTGCATTGTCCTGGTTATTCTTTGCACAGGTTGGCACAGGAACTGTTTTCCTGTAGCCCTCCAGAGCCCTCTGAGATGAGTGAGAAATCAATATCATTGGCACAAAGTTCTCCCTGTTCCTTTATTTTTGCACTTTGCTTTTAAAATGTGAGTTACTCATGATAATGAACTTCAATACCTAAGCAGTTATGTTTAAGAGTCATCCAAGTTGTTGTTTGAACAGGAGTCTGTACCACCATGGAATTTACCTGGAGAACAGGAATATTTATCACTGTACCCCAAAGGTAAGACACTCTTTTCTGTTTGTTGTGACAACTCCACTGGTTCCATTAACCAGCAGGAGGTGGAAATAGTAATAAGGAAGGGGAAGGGAAGTGGAAATGGCTTTGTCTAAGCCAATAATTTATTCTACATGTAGAAAAATATGTGAAACAAAACCTGACTGCCAAAAACACAATCAAATCTGTGACTGACAGCCAGAGAACTACTGACCCAGCTGCAATATTCTGCCTTCTGGCTCTCTCCTGAGCAACACAAGTCTGTCTGTACAAGCTGGACAAACCTGCTCAGTTAGTACCTCAACTTCTCCATGTGCAGATTGGAAAACATCAGAGTTTTCTTCTTTAGAGAAGCTCTGACAGCTCTGAGGGAAAGAAAAGCTCTGCACACACACTGCTGGTGGAATGGTCAGTGAACTCGTTCTCTAGGTGATTATGTGCAGACATTCTTGCTTAAACTCTGAGGGTTTCTCTTGCTCTGCCAACCTCTGCACCTCAGAGCAAAACGAGGCTGTACTGCACCAACTTGCACTGAGAACCTCTGACCTCACTCTGCCCTCAGCAGTGCCAGGTGAGCCTGGCTCTTCCCACCTGCACCTCAGGAGCTCCCAAACATGGGGGTAAACAAAGCACTGCAGGAACACTGCACTCTGCACACAGCATCACAGAATCAACCTGGCTGGAAGAGACCTCAAACATCATCCAGTCCAACCCTCCCGTGGTCACTAGCCCATGGCACTAAGTGCCACATCCAGTCTCAGCTTGAAAACCTCCAGGGATGGGGAATCCACCACCTCCCTGGGCAGCACATTCCAATGCCTGAGCACTCTCTCCACAAAAAATCTCTTCCTAAGATCCAACCTAACCCTCCCCTGGCAGAGCTTGAGTCTGTGCCCTCTTGTCCTGCTGCTGTTGCCTGGGAGCAGAGACCAACCCCCACCTGACTCCAACCTCCTGTCAGGGAGTTGCAGAGGGTGATGAGGTCTCCCCTGAGCCTCCTCTTCTCCAGGCTGAACACCCCCAGCTCCCTCAGCCTCTGCTCATGGCACCTGTGCATTTCTTGCTCTGGGTTGCAGGTGGAGCTGTTGGTGCTGAGGTTTGAACCATGGGGGCAGAGTTCTTGGGCTGAGAGTCATGCAACCTAAATACAGCTCTAAAACCTTATTGATTAGCACCTTGGATCAGAACAGGGTCAGCAGGGCAAAATACAGTCACAGCAAATATGGAACATGCTTTAAAATTCTGAGTACTGACTGTACCTTACAGATTTTGTACAGAGATTCCTGACCATCTCCTTCTGTATCTTTGAAGTAATCATGTGCTGGATATGTACGATGGATATCTCGTTTAATGACACTCTCCTGAGCAGAGTCCTGTAAGAAAAAGAGAGAAAAACCCCAAGGCATTAGCCCAGTAACAATGTAATTACACATAATAGAAAATTCAATGTGTAATCAACATGGATACATTAGGTAACTGCTTTACTGACTCATCCTCCAGAAATGCTCTGGGAAGAAACTGAAAATCTTGTATAGTCTCATATGCAGTAACAATTTGACAGTCAAACAAGAGCAACCTGGCATGTTTTCTGTCCTTCAGGCTTAAGGTTCAACCTCAGAACTCATAGGAAATTACCAGTTATTTAACTGTTGGTGCATTTCTACCACAGATCTTATTGCTCTGGCAGTAAAAAAAATGAATTAGACTGTCTCTCTCTTGCAAGCTTAAAGGTACAGATTTAAAATGTGCCTCGATCTACCACAAAAAAAGTGTTAATTAAAAATGGAAACTATTAGAAATGTTCAAGGTTTACTGTTCAGTGATGTTTACAAAGTGGCAGGAAAATGTCAGAGCTGGAACTACAGCAGTAGATCAGTTATCTCCAGGCTCCTGTTCCCTTGGGTGTGAGCTGTACCTTCAGGTTGGTCAATAGCAAATGGTGCTTTTCTCCATTACCTTTGTAATCCTAAAGGAAAACCCAACAAAATCCTCACCTGTGACTTGGAAAATAAATCCTTGATAAACACTTTTCACTTGAAAACAAAATATCTGTGTTACAGAAAAGCTTCCCTGTACTTCTCTTTTCTTGAATGGGGAGGCCAATGTGTAATGGGCACAAAGAAGCTGACAAGGAAGATGTCCAAGGTAGGTCCAGAAAATACTTATGTAAAAGACCAAATGCAAATTCCCTAATTCCCTTTTCCTGAGTGAAAAAGAGCTTGCAGCAGTCTTCACTGAGCACTATTAACAACAGATGCTTCTAAGAAACCAGAGGAAAACAATTGAATGGCCCCAAATTACAATGTACACTGAAACACTGGAGAATTAAGTCCTTCTCAAAAGACAATATCCCTTAGAAATACAATAAAGCTATTATTGAGGACAAAGAAATTAGTCTAGAGTGAAGATCAGTGGAGAACTACTTCCTAAAATGTATCCAAAATCCTTTTCCTAATTTCCTACCCTTCCCTAGCAGCAGAGTCTGCTGATAGCCCTGTTCTCAGGAGAGCCACAGCAGCTGAGTTTACAGTTATCTTCATTTAAGGTTTTCAGAGGATTTTTATTCTTCCAAAAGTCATGATTGGTTAATTTATGATTTAAAAAAAAAAAAAAGCTCAGGTGAGCTGGCTATCAAAGCATTCAGAGCTCTAATGATCTTTCTCACTTTTAATAATCATTTCTAGGCTGCCAACTCAGAGAAATAATATTCAACTGAGGAAAAGAATTAT
>NW_008664192.1:37388-45564 GCF_000695815.1 Acanthisitta chloris | reverse complement strand
TGCTGAACAAGCTCTCTGCTCCCAGTGTCTCACTCCTGAGCCTGCTCAACTGCTGTACCCCTGCCACTGCTGCCACTGCCAGCCACCAGGATGCTGCTGCATGGGGACACTTGATGCCAGAAGGCAAATCAACACAGAAATAATGAGGAGGAAACTGCTCCCGTGAAAGAAATGCTGAAAGAGAACTAAGGGTGTGTAGGCACTCAGGATTTAGAACTATAGCAGGAGCTTTATGCTTGTACATCAGGAGTGGTTTAGTAATTAGCATCTCCCACACCCTCCAAGAAGGACCTCGACTCATCTGTTGCCATAAGTGGAGCTGTTGTGGGGATGAACTCCAGCTAGGGAGCAGGAGAGACTCTTGTAGCCTTGCTGCCTTTGCTGCAGGAATTGGAGAGCAAGTATGGCATCAGCCAGAAGAATTTATTAAGGAAGGAAAATCTCTTGAGGCATAACATCTCAGTGCTGTGTGGAGACTCAGATTCCTTCCCCACTTATGCCCAAAATGATTGGGTGAAATCAGGCACATCCCCTAAGCAAAAAATTTCCCAAGTGCTCACCTGGGTTTCCCTTCCTGCACAGCTGTCTGCATTCCAGCTGCTGACTCACGTCGCAGAAATGCAGAATTACAGCTGCAATTAAAGGCATTCCAGAGCCTAATGTGGATTCTATAGAAATAAAAAAGGGTCCCAGGTGCCTCAAACCCTGCGTTCAAAACCGAGCAGCACTTCTGACCTCAATCTCCTTGTGCTCCATTTCCCTGGTTAATAATAATTCCCTGTCTCAGCAGGGTGTTATGAAAATCAATTAACATCTGAAGCACTGAAATACTGTAGTGATGAGTCCTGCAGAAATGCCAAAGAGGAAAATAATAACTCCAGCCTCAAATCCTGAGCTGAATGGTGGAGAGTATGGCACAGGGTTACACAAGCAAAAACAGTAAGGGGGAAGAAAAGGCAAATCAAGGCAGCTCATTAGATAAGCACAATTCCCTCTGTCCACAACCAGGAAGAATCCTGGGAAGAAAACAACCCAAACCCACAGAACTATGTGTGATCAAGGACAAATCATTCTGTGTGTGAGTAGGCAGTTTTCATATTGCACTTCACTTCCAAAGGCTTCTCTGATCCTAAACTTCCAGTTTGGTTTTATCATGTGTTTACAATACAAAAATATGAGTTGTATTTTCATAATATTGTAGTGTGTTAAGGAGTTGGAATGAAGGTTAGAGCTCACCCAGCCCCAACCCCTGCCCTGGGCAGGGACACCTCCCAGCAGAGCAGGTTGCTCAAGGCTCATCCAACCTGGCTGTGAACACTGCCAGGGTTGGGGCAGCCACAGCCTCCCTGGGCAACCTGGGACAGTGTCTCAACACCCTCACTGGGAAAACTTCTTCCCAATATCTAATCTAAATTTCTCTCTTTCCCCATTACTCCTTGTCCTACCATTCCAGTTCCTAACAAGGAACCAGTGGAAGGTGTCCCTGTCCCTAGCAGAGGTTGCAAACAGATGAGCTTTAAGGTCCCTCCCAACCCAATCCATTCTGGGCTTCTCTGTGCTGGAGACTCAGCCCAAGTTTACCTGAGTGGCCCATTTTAAAGGTCTGCAGCTCTGCTGAGGCTCAAACAGCTGATCTGGCATCACATTGTCCTGCCTGTATTCATCTCATCACTAGCTAAAAATAGCCAGAATCCAGAGTAGCAAGGAAAGTAAGAAGAGAGGAAAAAAAATTCAAAATGGGTTTCCAACAACTCAAATTACCATGCCCTGAAAATGTGGTGTGTCATGCTCCTTCAGGATTAGACACTGAAACTTTGCTACACTTTGTATGGAAAGCTAAAAGCCTGAGGCTGCCCAGGCATTCATCACTCCTGTTTAGCCAACATGGGAAAACACAGCTCCTGCTGCCAGTGGGAGCTGGAGGTACCCTCACTACACCCAGCCCTCAGCCCTGAAAAGCTGCAAATTTAAACACTGCCTTGCCAGGTGCACCTTACTGCTTTATGACATTGTTTCTGCACTTGTGTTTGCTGTGAAGGAACAGAATGTTTTGCATATTGCTTATTTCGTTCCTTAAAGTTCTCTGTGGGTCTGTTCAGTCCCACATAGGAATATGAAAATAAACTCAATGACAAACTGGCAGAAAACACAAAATACACAGACGAGATGAGGTCAGTGGGTTTGAAATGACCTGCACAACTGGTATGTGGCTTATTAGTTATGTCCTACCAAATTATTGCTTTCAGATCATTTCAGGATGATTTCATTGTCAATCCCTGTCCTCTCCTCATGCTCCAGACACATTATAACCCTCCAAGTGGAATGTGTGATCCAAGAAAATCCCAGGTTCCCTACTAATCAGTATTTGGGGGGGAAACCAATAGCTTTTCCTTTTAAAGACATTGACTAAAAGATGTTTGGCTTCTGCTCAGTTCTTCTGTAGCACTGCTGTGATACATACCTTGTGGTTCAGCTCTGGTCTATAAATAGATTTTCTTTCAATCATCATCAGCTTTTATTCAGCTGAGAGCATCTAACACTGAGAGAGCACTAATTAACAGCAACAGACAGAAAAGCAGGGAGGTATTCTGCAGAGACTTGGGGTTTTAACAGTTACATATCAATATATCAAAAGTGAACCGAATATTTAGGTTAGTTCACCCTGGTCAGCTGAACTTGGCAAATTCTGGCTCACTTTCAGCTGTATTTATTGCTGCTTGGGCAAAACCACTTTCCCCAAGCAGAAGAAAACAGCAGTCCTGGACACAGAGCCAGATCAATAGTTTCGTAGCTGAGCAGCCCTGGGCTTCTGGCAGGTCACACCTGGAGCTAAATTTAGTGTCCAAGTCTCTTCTCTCATCATTTTGGATTACTAATACAGCTCTGCCCAAGGAAACAAATGTCTTCTTTTATCAAATTATCCCCCATTCTTCCCAAGCTGTGTGTGACAAGGCAGTGGGCAAGGCAGGATCCTTCAGAAATGATCTACGTGTCCCTTTTTAGCCTAGGAATGCAAAATTACCAATCACTTCTAAGTAGCCAATTCTCTACTTGTTAAAAAGCTTGTGGGATGGGACTCTGCCACTTTTAGATGCAGCACCACTGGGACTGCACTGGCCAAGAGCTTGTTAGGAGCTGTTGTATTATTTATGTGATCACCCACACGAGTGCCAGGGAAATGATGCTCATTTTGGGAGGCTGTCAGTGCATCTCATGGAGTCACAGAGTCACTAAGGTTGGAAGAGACCTCCAAGACAGATCAAGTCCAACTGACAACTCAGCAGTACCATGTTCACCACGAACTCACTAAGGTTGGAAGAGACCTCCAAGACAGATCAAGTCCAACTGACAACTCAGCAGTACCATGTCCACCACAAAACAGTGTCCTCAAGTGCCACAGCCACATGTTTTTAGAACACTTCCAGGGATGGTGACTCCACCACTGCCACCAATAAGCCCTTCAGTGAAAAATTCTTCCTGAAAACTAATCTAAACCTCCCCTGGTGCAACTTGAGCCCATTTCTTGTCTTGTCCAAGACTTTCTTTCAACACTGAATCTTCAAACTGCCCAGGAGAAGGAGCAGCCCTGATGAGGACACACTGCCCAGCACGAGGGTTTAACCCTCTCAGAAGCTGTTGCTGATAGTTCTCAGCTACAAGATGCTGGACAAGGTAGACCTGGATGACAGAAAATGACAACTCCAAGGTTCCTGAAGGCTGCATAGAAGAGAATAATAAAGCTCCCTATGTCAACACTGTTCTGTAGGGAGCTATAAAAAAGAAAGTGCTACTGTAGCAGTCACAGAGGTAAGGCAGGAACAGCTCAGCCCTTCCAGGGTTGAGCCATCAATCAGCAACAGACGAGATGACATTTTTCTGTACAAAACCACAGCAAAACTAGATCAGACACAAAACAATCAATTCTGCATAAACTCTCTTGTTCTGGAAAACAAAACATACCCATGACCTTTACTATCTTTGTGGTTTGCTTTCCTTCTCCCTCTGCCATTCTGTACATGCTCCCTCTCTCCCATGCTACTGATACAGAATTTATTCTCCTCACTCTGCCACATCCTCTCTGAAAGCTGTTGTCAAAAGAAAAATGCTATTTGTGCCACTGGGCAAGAGATCAACTTGTGACTGTACCAGGCTGAATTTGTTGCCACTGGCATGGTATGCTGTGAATTCAGAGGTCATAGATTGATTCATAGATTGTTAAGGGGTTGGGATGGAGCTTAGAGATGATCCAGCCCCAAGCCCTGCCCTGGGCAGGGACACCTCCCACCAGAGCAGGTTGCTCAAGGCTCATCCAACCTGGCTGTGAACACTGCCAGGGTTGGGGCAGCCACAGCCTCCCTGGGCAACCTGGGACAGTGTCTCACCACCCTCACAGCCAGGCTGAGCTTTACACAGGATTTATCTGGTCACATATGGGTCAGAATGATAAAGACCAGACAGTGCAAAGAGAGTAGAGATCACAAAAATAATCCTAACTTAGTTTCAAATGTCACCAGGTTTTTCTACACTACTTTTTTATTATAGCTGAACATTGTTCAAGCACTTTATATACACAATGTAGAGGAAAAAAACAGATTTCAGGGATATTTCAGCTGTTCTCTCTCCCTGTCAGAAACCAAGGGAGCCTATGGCCACCTTTTATTGAATGATTAAGCTTAGCTATTCCAATTATTGTGATTATGATGGGGAGGTTATCTGAGGGTACAGATAATCCTGTTACTTCACAAGGATCTCTGGCTGAATCCCTTGGTTTCCAGAATAATGCAAGAACAGAATTTCTGCCCATGCCTATGCAAACACTCTCCATGACAAAACAAAAGTGAATCTGTTTAAATATGCTAATTCTAAGTGAACCAACACTGCCTTCTTGGCACCTCTGACATTTCTGCCTATGAGCAATCCAAAGAGGAAAATCGATGATTTCCCACCCTGTAAGAAACCAGGAACAACCAGGAGACACATAAAAACAGCTCCTTCCATCATCATAAGATGCAATTAACTCATTTCAGTACAAACCCTCAGGCAGGGGAGAATAAAGCAAAGTTATAAGGATACAATGAAAACAAACCACAAAGAGACACTAATCCCTTCACACAGAGGACACTTCTGAGAAAATACAGCAGACAGTGCTTGTTTTCACAGCTACAGAGGCACCTTCCATGCATCTGCAGCCAGAGCATGGCTCAGTTATGTAACTCAGTGTGTTAAAGGCTACATTAAAAGCCAGCAACCAAGTAAAAGCTACATTTACTTTACTTTGCTTACTTATTAAATTTACCACCCAGGAAAAGCCCCAGAGCTGGATCAAAGTGTATTTTCCTGCAATACTTTTCAAGGGTCACCATCAATTAAATACAACTTTATGATCTGGAGGGTTTGTTAACCATGTTTCTAGATCATTCCATTGAACAGAAAGAGAATCCCTTCCCCATTTGGTAAATGAAGCTGTAGCCACAGACAGTTAATTCTCACACACGCCAGTTCTGCTGCAAAGTCTGCCAAAACCCACCACAAAAAAACAGCCCAGAAAATTAAACTGACTTGGCAGCTTCCGTGTCACCATATCCTTTTCACCTCCAAGAACATCGAAAAAGATCCTGGCAGAAGGCAGAGGCAGTAACACAACAGGCATCCTGTAATCAGGAATGACAGCAGACTGGAAGACACAAAGGGACCTCCTACAGGGCTCAGCAGGGCTGGCTGGAAAGGAACCTGGGACTCCTGAGCCTTCTCCAAGCTGCCAACACAAATGACTCCTCATAAATCAAGAGAGATCAAGGTAAGCTGCTATTTGCAAAGGGATCCCCTGAGCTGGGCAGTGGCTCTGCTGTAGAACGAGGGATAACACACAGAGACAAGGTCACAGTGATGGCTAACCTTGATTTAGCTTTTCCTCCTCCATTTTTCCCCTTCTTGGCTTTCCAGACAAAATATTTCTCACCAAATTTTGTTACTGTGTGCTATGTGTATTTGCCTGGGGTGAAGGAGAAGCTTCAACCTGTGGGTAAATCACCTTGAGTACTTCACAAATGGGATTATGGTCAAGGTTTGAAAATGGGTCAACGTTTCATATTGGGCTCTGACTGTGCAGAAAAGTCAGTGGGGAATAAGCAGCAAGAGATAAAGGACAGAGGAAAATCTGAAGCAGGAGAGAGGGAAACAAAATTAAACAGAAGGGACAGAAACGAAGACAAGAAGAGGTGGTGAAATGGAGAGGACCAAGAAGAAATAAAACAAGATAAAGGATGGGAGATAAAAGCACCAGAGATTGTGTTTAGTTCTCATTGACTCATAAAAGGAAGCTATAAATCAAATACCTTATCTTCATTTAAATCCATGAAAATCAGTTTGAAGGAAAATCCAAATTAATTTTGTACTATGAAAGCTGTGGAACTTCTTAAAATCTAGTCACAGCTATTAGAGAGGGGAAAAGGGTATTTTCCCTTTTGAGTATTACAAACATAGAGTGACTATTAAAGCTGCTTCAAGAATTCTTCAGTTCCTATGATATAGAGCTGATGGAGATTAGAACTTAAACTTCTTAGAGCTGCTTATCTACTCTGGACTTATTTAAGTGGCTTTTTTGGATACTACTGCTCACTTCTTGTACATAATGATTACAGCTAGAAAGGAGGATTGAGGAAAACTTTGGGTGCGCTGCAGTGCTCTCCAATCCAGACACTTCCAGGTATTCCTGGAATAAACATGGATAACCAATGCTCAGTTGTGTTTCCAATACTCTTTCCAACGAGTTCTGCTGTATCTTGTTACACTTCCAGGTATTCCTGGAATAAACAAGGATAACCAATGCTCAGTTGTGTTGTGTTTCCATTACTCTTGCCAACGAGTTCTGCTGTACCTTGTCTTACACTTCACCCTCATGTTCCCCAATAGACCTTTGAGATCTCATCTGGTTAGGAAGTTCAGTTCTCTCCCTGTGTGACCTTCCCTCCCTCACAGGCCTTAACAGCCTATTTGCCACTTTTCCAGCCATGGACAACTGTGAACTCATAAATGGGAGGAAATATTAATCAGAAGAGCCAGATAAAAGTGTATAAATACATATCAGAGAATGCTGCAAATAAACACAGCTCCTTAAAACTCCTGAGGCTCCACTTTGGTAACATCACACATCCATTTTCATCCATCACCACTTTGGTAACATCACACATCCATTTCCACCCATCCTATGTCACATCCCTATGTTCATGGAAGCAGAATTTGTGAGTCACGTGTGGTTTATCCCTTTCCTTTTGGAATACTGAGGAGCCTTGAGGTATCTGTGCCATGAGAGACTGGCAGCCTGTAGCACTTTGGGTCACTTGGCTTTGGCTTCACTTGGTCACTGAAGTTCTCTCAGATAAAAGTGAGATCCACCCAAGGTTTAGAATGTTCAATATGAGAAGTTCAATCTAGAATGTAAAAAGCTATTAATTACATTCTTTTTTCTTCTATAAACTGGTATTTAGTACTGTTTTCGAACAAGATACCATCTAGGTTTGAAGGAATGTGCATATCATCACCTTCAAAGAGCACACAGCATGGCTAGAGGACTAAATAAGTCCTGAAGAACATCACATGCTTCTCAATTTCTTTTCCCAAAGGCAAAAGAAGGACTAAACTACTTTAGAGAAGTTATTATTATTTCTGACCCACGTAAACAAAATCAGAAACAGGAGAGCTGATAATCTTTCCTTAAAGTCTGATGTGCATCCAAATTAAGATACAAACAACCCTATGGACTAGATTTGTGCAGTCTGGACCCTTCTGCCATAGGTGATGGCTGAACCTTTAGTTCTCGTGGAAGGAATGGTGCAAAAGGAATTAGAACAAACCCCAAAGAACTGCAATAAGACATTGCAAGGACTGTCACACAGCTACTGTACTACACAGTTGTAATGAAGCCTGATCTCAGGAGCAGAAGGATGAAAAAGTTTATGGACTAGATTTGTGCAGTCTGGACCCTTCTGCCATAGGTGATGGCTGAACCTTTAGTTCTCGTGGAAGGAATGGTGCAAAAGGAATTAGAACAAACCCCAAAGAACTGCAATAAGACATTGCAAGGACTGTCACACAGCTACTGTACTACACAGTTGTAATGAAGCCTGATCTCAGGAGCAGAAGGATGAAAAAGTTGCACAACCCACTTGCCATCAGC
>NW_008664192.1:23408-37359 GCF_000695815.1 Acanthisitta chloris | reverse complement strand
GCAGGAATACAATGCTGCTCATGGTTTTAAGGGCATTTAGACAGTGCCATTAATAACATGCTTGAACTTCTGGTCAGCCCTGAAGCATCCACTTGGCCTAGATGATTGTTGTAGGTCCCTTCCAATGGAACTACTCTATTCCATTTTATTCTGAAACTTCAAAGATCAGAGAATCATAGTATGCTCAGGGGTTGGGATGGAGCTTAGAGATGATCCAGCCCCAAGCCCTGCCCTGGGCAGGGACACCTCCCACCAGAGCAGGTTGCTCAAGGCTCATCCAACCTGGCTGTGAACACTGCCAGGGTTGGGGCAGCCACAGCCTCCCTGGGCAACCTGGGACAGTGTCTCACCACCACAACAGGGAAAACTTCTGCCTAATATCTAATCTAAATTTTCCTCTTTCAAGGCACAATCCTTGCAACTCCACTCACCCCTCTGATCTTACTCTACCTTCAGCAGAAAACAGAAGTTTCCAAATCACAGCAGAGTCTTGGAGGGTACACAGCCCACTCAAGCTCAGAGCAGAGCCTGAAGGACATTTCTACCAGCTGAAGGACCAGGTTAGTGGAAGACAAAAAGAACCTTGTTCAGGAAAAAATAAATAAAATGATCACATTTCTTTTAGGATATGCTAACTAGTATGGGACAACATTATGGTGAACATCCCCAATGTGCATCTTGGCATTGTAAAGCTCCCCAAAGCCTTTTATAACTATGACCCAAAAGTACCTGGTCCAGCTATCCATCTAAACGACTTTGTTCCTACAAAACCCAGACTCATTATCTTAACAGCCAGAACAAATGCTGATTGGGGCATTAGCAATATTGAGTCTCACCAGCACTTTCACCTTCTCAAGATCAAGACAGAAAACTCAATTTACTGTTACAGAAAGTAGGTTACAGCCTCTCCTGGAGAGATTAAGCAGAGGGAAAAGATTAACGTCCCATTATATAAATGTCTATCAAGACAGAATATAAAAGATGGAAAACATCAAAAATAGATAAAACCAGATCCAAGTCTAAACAGAATATGGTACAAAGTTTTCCATGAAGGACCTGCAGCTTCTTCTGCAAGAAATCAGTAAGTATAAACACAGATTGCTATTTATAGGCAAGCCAAAAAATGTAGTGTCCAGGAAACACATGGAGCTTCTCACTCATCCATTCTGCTCTCCTACATGACAGGTTTTCTTTGAATCACAAATTATTATCATGACTATCATTACTACAACTAAATTATTACTACATAACTAATTATTTTATCTCCAAATCATTTCTTGCAAAGCTATCAGAAAACCATGGTCTTAATAAAAACTTAAATAAATGACTATGTATGGCTCAGAGTAAGGTAGGGAGCTCTTAATTTAACACCTAATTCCAGTTTTATCACTGAAAAAGCTTTTCTCTACCTTTTTTTAACCCCATTAAATCTCTCTGCACAATGTTGGCCCCACAAGCCAATGCAGTGTGACAGTGGCTCAATCAGCAGTTAATGACACCAAAGTTCACAGCCTGTTATTTTTAGTTCAGCCTTGCTTTGTGTCATAGGAAAAAAGACAAAAGAGAGAAGTTCAGTCTCAAGACAGATTTTAAAATTATCTCTATAGTTTTCCTGCAGCTAATTTTGCTGTTTCAAAGCAAGTGAGAGAAAAAATGACCTAAAAGCTCTGCCCAGTCTGAGCAGCAGTGTCAGTTAGAGAGCCAAAAATGGGAGATTTGAGTGACAGGAAAATTAAAAGGTTTAAAGGTTTAGAACTCCAGGGATCTGTCATATCATATATATGAAGATTGTCACTTTTAAGTTGCCTTGTGATTGTAATTTTGAAATTGCCTCATGTTACCTCATGTACTGTGGTGGTTAAAGAGCTCATCACACACCAAAGTGGTGAGGGAGAGAGAAGAAAGGACACACTTCATTTCTGAGCTCACCTCCAATATGACTCGAACCCAGCAGAGAGCAGATGAGGTTTCCAGCTTTCCTCTGCTCACACTCACAGCAGAGAAGGCTCAGGATGCCCAGGAGATACTGACTCAGCATATTTCCCTTCCTCCCTGGAGCACTTTAGATGTTGGGCTACAAAGAGGAATATCCAACCCAAAGCATGGATTGTCCCTCACTCTCAGACCTATCATATAATCAAACAATCATATTTCACAGTGTAATTCCATCTGTGAGAAAATATCCCTCTCTGCAGTGAAAACAAGTCAAATATAACTTAAAAAGAAGGTAAAAAATGCACATTATCAGAAGGAAGGATTGCCTTTTCAGAGCCCTTGTTAAACTAGGCTTTTTAAACTCCTGATCTATCCTCTCTTCCTTGTATATCCTTTAACACAAAAACCCAAAATGCTACTATATAATATACCAACTTAAAAGGAGTATTTGTCATTCCATTTGCAAATCACCTAATTCCCATCACTCTCAGTCATGTTAAATATGTCACACACTGGAGCTCCATCAGAAAAAAAAAATCTACATAATGCATAAAACTTCAAAGGAAATATCTTTGGCTTTGGATTGTTTTTCCCAGTGCACCATTCCAAGAAAGCAATAGAACACACTACAAAAGGGCAATCCATTAAATTTGCAAAGGGGTCTTTTATTTGTCTTTGAAATTATTCATTAAGAACAAATGCTCTGAGAGCAGAACTCATCAATAATTGACAGGATGACAGGGGGAACCTTGCAAGACACAAATAAACAGTGCTGGGAAACCTCTGAACAAAAAGAAGGAAGGGAAATAAGGAATAAATGCTCTCAAACTACACTAGTGTGGGTTAAGATACCCCACATCATCCCTCATCACTGTGGGATCATCCCAGGGTGGATCAGCAAACCAGTCAGAGTGTTTGGGGTTGGCTGTTGTCATGAAATAACCCAAAACTGATACCTGACACCAAACTATGACATTCAAAGTACACTGAACACACTTTATTCTACTGTATGTGCAAAGCAAATGCATTTTCCAAAGGTATTTTTCACAGCTCCTTTCCAGTGGATAACCTAGAAATGGTCAGTGATGCTGCAGAGTTGTGTTTTGAGACAATAAGCATTTCTGGATGTTTGCAAAAAAAACCTCCCAAACCAACAACTCAAACCCTGAAGTATTTAACTGTTAATTTGTAGGCCAATAATTCTTCACGCTTTGTTAGGCTTGCTACTTATTTTACAGCTGGCTCCCAGAGAGAAGAGCTCTCACAAATGGGCTGGCAACAATCACCAGGCTGCACAGCAGTTCCCACCCATCACCTCAAGAGAAAGGGAGAAAGCCAAGAGAGGGAATTATTCCAGCTAGACAAAACAAAACTGCATCCAGGAATTGTCTAAACTCCACGTTTGGAGGAGTTAGTAACACTAGAGAAAGCACCAAGGGATGACTGAAGCCACTAAAGATACTGTTTGATTCTGTTGTACTTCTCAGTAAGAGTTCTGGAATTTTTCAAGACCTCAAGGGATGTGTGTGTAAGATGAAAGTAATCTTTCAGTTCATAATGATATAATTGCCATTAGGGAAGAGTGTGCAGTGACAACCTGCATGGTTGGTCAATATTGGGCTCAATAACTGGTTTTCTATTGCAAAACTCATTCTGGGAGGCCAAGCAATGGCAATTTGACCTTACAAAGAAATCATAACCCTGTCTGAAATTAAGGGGATCATAGAATCATCAAGGTTGGAGGAGACCTTTCAGATCACCAAGTCTAACTGTTAATCACCCTGTTGTGGTGGTGAGACCCTGTCCCAGGGTGCCCAGGGAGGCTGTGGCTGCCCCAACCCTGGCAGTGTTCACAGCCAGGTCTGCTGGGAGGTGTCCCTGCCCAGGGCAGGGCTTGGGGCTGGATCATCTCTAAGCTCCATCCCAACCCCAAAAATTCTGATTCTATGATTCCAGTGCCAGATCCAGATGCCCCTTACACACTTCCAGGGATGGTGACTCCACCACCTCTCTGGGCAAACCTATTCCAGTGCAGTATCAAACCTACTGGACATCACTTCCAGTCAAAGGGCAAGTTCACCTCTGCCTGAGTTAGCCACCCCCTGGTAAAATCCTGTATCCCAGCACTGCAGCCCATGGGAATCACTGCCTGTGGCTCCAGGCTGCCCAGCCTTGTGCCACTCCTCCCCTTGGCTATGCATCCCACAGACTCCCTCAAGCCAGTCCCAGCACTTATCTGATCATACACTGCACTAATCTAGGCCACAGCTACCCCAGAGGAAAATCTATCATTAATTTCCATCCAGGTCAGCTCCCTGATGTGTCTCCCCGCTGCTCACACGAGCCCCAGTGGCAGTGGGAAGGCAGAGGAGGTAGGAATGGGCAGTCAGGGTGGGCAGGAGGTCAGGGCTGCAGACACCCCAATTTGGAGCAGCTGAAGCTATCAAGGAACTCACTATCTATCAGCTTTACAAAAAGCAGCAGCTCTGTGCCACTTCATATCTCACATAGGACAAAGATCCTCTGCAGCTCCAAGGACTGCGACAGTCCTTGGCACAGGAGCTGCTTCCCAAATGGAGAGCTCAGGCAGGACCTGGCACAACTCATCGGTAGGTTTGACTCTAAATCTCCAAGTCACCTGTGTATCTGCTCCATCCAATTCGACCACTTAAATACATGTTTATCTCCACAAATTCCATGGGATGAAGCACTGTAGGAATGGCCACTGGTCAACAACAAAGAGATTGGGTTTGGCTGACTCTTGGTAGCTCATTACCATCTCTAGGAGATTTAAGTGACTCCTACCTCCAGTGCTCCCTGTGACACTAGTTAGCTCTCTTACTCCAGCAAGTTCTCTGCCTCTCTAGCAACCAAAACTATTTTACTGTCCTCCTTCAACCAGTTTATGACATATTTCAGTATTATCTCAGATAACAATATTTCTAATGCCTTTCTAAGCATAGCAATAACACACTGCAGTCCTCCTGAATTGTGAAAATGCCTTGAAACCAACACAGAGCTTTAAAAATTAAACCCCACATGGTAACCAGTCAGGCACAGAAGATCCAAACTTGGCCCAAAGACTCCTCTGCCAGGTAACTGGAGCCAAAAATAAAAAGCTCAGCTACAAAGAAATGGAATGCAGCCAAGTTAATTTTGTACAAAACCACACCAAGCAAGAGGGCAATACACCAGGAGAATTGGATTTCCAATCTCTCATCTTTTCTGTGAAAGACATACAACACTGACAGCACAGATGGCACCGACTCAGTCCTAATCAAAACTAATGAAGTTGAACTTGATACACAACCCTTTAATGAGCAGAATGCATTTTTGGTTTCCCATCCATTTGAGAGCTATCACACTGCAATAAAATCATTTAGCCAGCACATTAAATGCACAATGCACTGCAGCAAAGGTAATATTTGGTGAACACCTGAGAAAGTTTGTGGCAAAGGATGAAATATAGAGATATAATTGAATTGTAGGTGACTTTCCTGTCCCAGTGGAAAGATTGATTGGTATCACCCAATATTCATCTCTAAAGGGAGAAGTCTTGTTCGGTTTTGTTATTTTTAAAAGAAACTTTACAAGGCAATACACTTTGAAAAAAATCCCCTCATTAGCATTTAAATTCATATATTGCAGAAGAAAAATGATGGTAATGACTTAGATGACATTTCACTTTACTGGCAGCTACAGCATTAAAATCCTCCTGCTTGAGGGTCAGAGAGAAACGAGGGAAACATGTGGAATAACTAACCAGACTTACTCCATCTAGATCACTATGTCAGTGCCACATTCAGTTCAAAATGAAAGAGCCTTTTTACTGGATTTGCAAAATATCAACCTCCAACACTTCCTAAGCAACAACACGAAGCACTTTGAAGGAGACAGAATGTGAGCATGGCTTAGAGTCAGAAAGAGCAATCAATACCAAAACCATGGCACAGCCTTTGATTGTCAGAGAATTCACCTGCAGCACAGGTGAGGCACAGTGCATTACACCTCCACCCGAGCTAGGACAGCCCTGTGTGTCCTGTCATTCCATGGAATGTGGCTGTGCTGCCAGAGGTGCCAAGAGGAGCAGAGGGAGGCAATGGGCACAGCACAGTGCTCAGCTCAGCACCTGCAAACACCTGCACAGCACCAGGAAGGCAAAGGGAGTTTCCTTGGCTAACACAACATTTCAAACAATCTCTCCTTCCTCCTCACAGCTCCTCCAGCCCAGTGTCTGCAGGACTGCAGGCATCTCACTGCTCTGCCATGAAATCATCTTGTTTACAGCTTTGCTACCAATGCCATCCAACCCCAAATCAACCCCACACACCTAAACCCAACACTGGGAACAACAATGCTGCGTCTCATCTGGCTTTAAATCAGAATAAACCCAACACAGCCCCAAACTTCATCGTGAAAACAGTGAAATCAGTAATTTAACCCCCCTGCCTGCCTGAATCCCTGTTGTGCAAACAAACACGAGTGAGCAGCACGGTACAAAAGATGCTGCTAATACAATAAAAACACCCTGTTAGCATTTTTATTAATTATTTTCATAAACATACATCGCGCCTTGCAATTAAAATTCCGTGTGCCTGAGTTGCTATGGCAGCACAACTTCCACAGCACAATAAATTCTTCCAGCTCAGCCAGAGCCAGCACTGCAAAGCTGGAGGCAGGCTGGATTTGGAAGGTTTTGGGACGTCTGGGCAGAGATCAGGAGGCAAAAATAGCTCCCACTGGCTAGAAAACTCAGGAATCAATACCAAGCGAGCCCTTGGCATTTCCACGGTGGCTCCTGAGGAATGCAAATCCTGACTTCTTCTTTTTTTTTTTTTTTTCCTCCCCCACATCTGAAATTGTCTTCCCAGTCTCCTAATAGCTGCAAACAATCCTGACAGACTATTTGGGCAGCTTGGCCGGAGCTATAAATAGAGCTGGTGCCATCTGCCAAGCTATTGCAGTGCCCCTGTGCCAGGCCTGCGGCTGCAGAATGGGGAGAGGAGCTGGGCTGCTGTAATTAACTGCTGCTTTCACACTCATTACTGGAAAGAAAGGGGACAAATGCTAGGAGAGCCTTTAAAAGGATAATTAAGGCTGGTGTGTGCAGGCTGCGGGCGCCTCTCGCACTGCAACGCTCCTCAGACTCGCAGAAATTAGTAATGGGTAAAAATAAACCTCAAATATCAACTGCAGGAGCCAAAAATAATCCAACCAGGGAGCCAAAGCTAATGTTCTGAATGAGTCAGCAGCAGGGATTTGGAGTGGGTTAGGAGTGAGGGTTTGCCCTCACCTCTCCACCAGCCCCAGGTGGGTGCACAGGGCAGACCCTGGGACTGCTGTGTCCACACAGCAAAGCATCTTCTCCCTTCCAGAGGGCTCCAGGCAGCTTGGAATTTCAGCAGCAAACCCTCCTGCTGGTGGTATGTCTGTGTTCCAACACCTTTCCTGCAAGGATTGCTTTGACCCATGAGCACACACAACTACCATGGCCAAAGACTGATTTCACTGCAGAATGGACTGTACTGAAATTGGCTACAAAATTATTGCCTGGCACTGTCAAATAATGCTGCTAAATTGGGAAAAAGACAAGACACTGGAAGTGTCAAAGACCAGGCTGGATGGGGCCCTGACCAGTGTGGTCCAGTGGAAGCTGTCCCTGCCCAGGGACTGGAATGAGATGAGCTCTAAGGTCCTTCCAACATAAACCATTCTGGGATTCTGTGATATTTGACCTTTTTTCCCTCCTGATTAAACACTTTGAGGTTTGACTCAGCTCCCAGTGTGGTCAGAAACAAAACTGCTACTGCTTTAATTGTGCTATGGCCACAGAGTTCTCAAATAAAAGTGATCTCTACACGAAGATCTTATCATTGCCGTTCAGAATTTGTATAAAATTCAGCAATTTTTTTCCTTATACATCTATCATTGTAGAGTTGATAAGAACAGATTGAGAAAGCTTGGGTTTTAAATGCTGTAGTCCTGAGGTTTGGTCCAGTGGTAGCTGTCGCTGCACAGGGACTGGTATGAGATGAGCTCTAAGGTCCTTCCAACACAAACCATTCTGGGATTCTGTGATATTTGACCTTTTTTCCCTCCTGATTAAACACTTTGAGGTTTGACTCAGCTCCCAGTGTGGTCAGAAACAAAACTGCTACTGCTTTAATTGTGCTATGGCCACAGAGTTCTCAAATAAAAGTGATCTCTACACGAAGATCTTATCATTGCCGTTCAGAATTTGTATAAAATTCAGCAATTTTTTTCCTTATACATCTATCATTGTAGAGTTGATAAGAACAGATTGAGAAAGCTTGGGTTTTAAATGCTGTAGTCCTGAGTACATTTGTCATATCCCACATCTGGTGGGATATGGGATCCCACAGATCTCATTTCCCTGCTTGCTCCTGCATTCATCCCACACTGGATGTGGTGGGCACTGGTGACTCTGCCATGCTCAGCCCTGTGGTTCTGCAGGTGGCACAGTGTGCCCTGGGTCAGGCCTGTCACTTCCATCACTGGCTGTAAGGACAAAGCAGGGAGGGAAGAGCAGAGACCAGCTGGGATGGCTGGAGGCTGCGACACCAGCAAAGGCCAAGGCTGCTGGTTCAACCAGGGAGAGAGAAGGCCAAAGAGCAGCCAACCCCAGTCCATCACCAGGGAGACATTTCTCCACAACTCTCTCTGTTGCATCCTTATAAAACTTCAACATCACTTAAGTCAAGAGTTTTTTCCCCTGCAATTAGGACATGGGTTGATATCTCGGTACATTGGTATTTTCCTGAATCCAGGAAACTTTAATTTTCTATCATTTTGATGCAAAAACTGGTTAGACATAACCCGTAACTGCCCAAAGCCTTTTGAGTCAGAAAAAATAACATCAAGTGATAACCTTTTGTTTACCATATCAAGACCTTTGAATAGCTGAGTAATTTTATAGCCTGAACATAAATGTCTCCAGCATTGCTCAAACCTCCTTTTCAACTGTTCCACCACTGAATCAAGCAAAATTGCTCCTAATGTTTTCCTGAAAAATCATGCTAATTACAACATTCTGTGATGATAGCCTCGATGTAGCCTGCAGTATTCCAGCTTTTTGGAAGAAAATACTTATTTCCACTACCTAAAAAAATCCAACAGGTGCAGAATGGGAATTTTCAGGCCTGTCCACACAGGGAATTGCCAGCAGATGGGTTACTCACACTAACAGCTCTGTGGTCACAGCTACACTAACAGAACTGCCACTCACCTTCCTGGAGGTGTAAGAATAACAAAATCTGACCTACCTCTGCCTGCTTTGCTGTGAGATGTGTTCCACACACATATGCTCAGGCTGTGCAGTGATGGGACACTGGGCAGGCAGTGCACCAGCACAGCAGGTTACCCAGAGTGGATTCAGAGCTCCTCTGGGAGACCTGTAAGATTTTTCTAGACCAAGCTGTAGCTGCCCTTGATTCAGTGACAGACACAGTTCTGCTCCCAGAGAAAGGCTTGGCTAGGTGTCCTGTAGACAAGCCCTTTTCCAGCTCTGGTTGTGCCTCCTGGATGGACCTTTCAGGCACATAAAGCAGCTTGTCCTGTCTCTGCATCTAATTAGGATCTCTGCTGTAAGGATTAGAGTTCTCCAAGAAGACTTGCAGAAGGGAAGAGGAAATGGGTAAAGGAAGATTCCACATGGGAACTGGGCTGACAGTCACCTGCTGTGGTTAGCCAGTGTCACAGAATCATTAATGCTGGAAAAGTCCTCTGAGATCATCAAATCCAACCAATGCCTCCAGCCTATGGCCTAATACCACCATGTCAAATAGACCATGGCACTGAGTGCCACGTCCAGTCTGTCCTTAAACTCCTCCAGGGATGGTGACTCCACCACCTCCCTGGGCAGCACATTGCAGTGTCTAATCACCCTCCTTGCAGTGAGGGGCCCAGAACTGGACACAGCACTCAAGGTGTGACCTCACCAGTGCTCAGTACAAAGGGACAATCACTTCCCTAGCCCTGCAGGACACACTACTGCTGATTCCAGCCACGATGCCACGGGCCTTGCTGTCCACCTGGGCTCACCTGGGCTCATGTTCAGCCGCTGTCAACCAGCACCCTCAGGTCCTCCTCTGGTCCCTGTGGAGCCCCAGCTCAGCTCTCTGGTTCAGAGGGATGGCAGCTGGGCATCAGTATTTTTTTCCCTGCCAGGATCTTTCCAAGCTCTCAGGTTTCCCTAGTAGGAGCACACACCATGCCTGTCTCCACAGAGATTAGTTTGGGAGCAGAGTGAGGTACCCAGCGAGTAGTAGTCACTTTAGTATCTACAGAGCAAGTCAGTAGGAGGAGATAGCAAATACTCACATTTACTTTTTACAAGGTAATCTTTCTGACAAGGTAATCTCTAATGTACTCTAGCCCACATACTGTTAACTTGCACATTCTTGACACTTTAAATATCCACTTTTGCTTCCCATGGGAATTCGCCCCGGCAGCGGAGCCAGCGAAACAGGAATACTCATTCCCTCTTTCTAGGCAGCTCACAGAATTGTAGCTTCTCATAAGTGACTCCATCAATGATTTTGTTTCAATTATATGTTCAGACTGCCAAATTGGATAAAACACATCTTTTGTGAAACTTGCATCTCATCCCTGAAAAGAGAAATTCACCTGCCTGAATAAGCAAAAAGAAAAAAAAAAAAAAGCACAGATGAGGTTTCTTCTAAGCACAAAGAAATACTAATTCATGGAAAACTTGAAGTATAATTAACATAGCTAAAAAACATTCTGATCAGTACAGAAACAAACAGTCAAATTTGGCTGCAATGTTAAGAGTTCTTTGACTAAAACAGAGCCAGAGAGTTGCTGAGGCTGGAAGAGACTTCTGGAGATTGCTCAGGCCCACAACACCCAGTCAGGGCTTGGGTATCTCCAGGGAAGGAGATGCAGATCCATCTGTGGGCAACCTGTTCCTGTGTTTCACAACCCTCAGGGCAAATCACTTTGGGGGATCATTAACCAGAATATCCTGTATTTCAGTGTGTGTGTCCACTGCCTCTGGCCTGGACCTGGATAAGGCTGTGTCTGTCCCATCTCCTTACCAGCCCCTGTCACCAGCTAAGATCTCTCTGGGCCTTCCCTTCTCTTCTCCAGGTCTAAATGATCCCAGCTCTCAGCCCCTCCTTGGGCAATGGATGCTCCAAGCCCTTAATCAGCCTGTGCTGGGCTCAGTTCAACACACAATGTGTGCTTGCCACGAATATTTAAGACTGTGTCCATGAGCAGTTAATAAAAGGTCACTTTTTATTAACACATCACTCACTCTGGATGCTGTGCCTTCCAAAATGGAATGGGTAAAACACACCAAGCTCACAAAGCAACACCTCTTGAACTAGCATATTTCTTGAATAATGTCTATATTTAGGAGACTAACAACATTTTTCCATTTCTGCAGCAGACAAGAAGTTTCCATCACAGTGAGGTTTCCAGGCCAGAAATTAGTGTTTTGCTTGTAAAATATTAAGCCTAAAGCACTACAGGAGAGCATCAGAATAAAAGGTTTTATCATTACTCTTCATGCTTTAATTACCTTTATCAAATGCCATCTGAGAGGAGCTATTTTTAAACCCTTCCACTGGATCTGTAATTCTGTTAACACAGACTTTATTCTTCCTTACTTATGTAGGTCTATCCTAAATAAAACTTTGTGTAGAAAGTACCACAGGATATTGACACACCAATCAATCTGAAAACAGCAACTTCCAGGCACAACTCAAGGTTAAACTGTCAGTTAAACACATACAAATTACAAATGGGAACCAGAGGATACACTGAAATGATTTAGCAGGACAAAACACCTCAGCACCAGGGATGAGTGGCCATTAAAAGATCTGCTATTATGCAGAGGCTAAATACAAATTGACAAGGTGTCATTTATTATTACTTAGGTGGTATCATTTTTTTTTATGCATCCCTTGGGAAAATGAACAACCAAAACATCCTTTTCTTTTGTACTTATCATCACTTTTGGTTTCTTGCATGGCAAAGTTAATATCTGTCACTGAAATGGCAATATTTGCCAAAAATAAACGGGAGGTCATTAAATACTTTCATTAGATCACGATGATTAATACTAAAAACTTTCACTCTTACTTATCATCAATTTCTTAAGCAGACTTCTTCACCTCAGAGAAATCTCAATTTTGAGTCAGAGGGAAGATGAGGCCCTGGATAAAAGGCACTGAAACCACCCTCAGCACTGGATGGCTGAGAGAAATTTGAAAGGAAAAAGCCACAAACCCACCAGAAAGTCCTAAGAGGAGAGGCTGAGGAGCTGGGGGGGCTCAGCCTGGAGGAGGCTCAGGGGTGACCTTATCACTGTCTTCAAGTCCAAAACAGGAGGTTGGAACCAGGTGGGGCTTGGGCTCTGCTTCCAGGCAACTGGTGACAGGATGAGAGCACACAGCCTCAAGCTGTGCCAGAGAAGGTTCAGGTTGGACATCAGGAAGAATTTCTCCATGGAAAATTCTGTCAGGCATTGGAATGTATTGCCCAGGAAGGTGTGGGAGTCACCATCCCAAGAGGTGTTCAAGGAACGACCGGACGTGGCACTTAGTGCCATGGTTCAGTTGACAAGGTGATGATCAGCCAAAGGTTGGACTCCATGATCCTGGAGGTCTTTTCCAACCTAAATGATTCTGTGATTCTATTCTCTAGGCAGGCAAACTGTACACCTGGACACAGAGCAAAGGCAGGAGAGCAGCCCCTGGAAAGAAGGGAAAAGGTGCCACTGACAGTGTAAGGAGATGCAGCCCAGCAAGAACCAACACAGCTATATCAAACCCTGCAAAAATTAAACCAAAACTAGGCACAGAGGGAAAAAAGGAGTGAACTGTCATGGACTAACACACAGAAGCAGCACTGTGAATTGGAACTGGTGTCGAAAGGCCTTGGAAAAATTTCCTGTTCCAGGACAGGTCTTGAGGAGGCTTTGGAGTCACATTCGGGTGGGCTTTGTCTGGCCAAACTTTACCCTGTTTCATGCCTGATGGCAGAGCAACCCAGAGAGGCAGAGCACACCCATCTCACCTCTGCTGCCTGCCTCAAAGCTGGGACCTGGAGCCACGAGAAACATCTAGTTAAATCCTTCTAAAACCAAGGACAAAATTTAATCCCGTTGCTCCGTATCCTCCCCAGCGAGCGCCCAAAGGCAGAGCTCTGTCTAAGCTCTTCCTCAAACACTCTCAGACAGCAGACTATCATCACAAGGGGTCAAAGGATGGACAAAGGAGGGAGGGGAAATATCAATCCATTACCGTGAAGAACTATTTGTAATAAATCCAAATCTTGGGAGAGAGTCTATTAACACAAGTTTCAAAGGTGAAGAATAGAAAGAGGGAGCAAAGATCCCCAAGCATAAAAAATTCATGCTGTTGGGTTTGAAAGGCTTTTCTCTTTTTACACATTTTGAGCTGGATCAATAAATGCTTTTGAGGAATATTCTGAGCATTGTGTAACTTGCACATATGTGCTAACTCCAAATAGAATGCAGCCCTCCATTGTTCTGGAAAGTTAAAAGAATGCTAAGTATAGTTCAAATCCTGAAAATATTTTTTAAAAATACCTAATTCCTTCGTTCCATGTTCTTCTGCTTTGATAATTATTTCTTTTCATCTCTCCCTGACTCACACACTGAGGCTACCAAAGGAGAATGAACAAATAGAGGTGGGAGGAGAGTTGAGAAGTGGCACAGACTTGAAAAGCTTTGAATGCCTTCAATCATCTGGAAAATCACAAGTACCAACCTTTTAACTTCTGTAATTAAAGACTCATGACATGTAGTACTGAGCAGCTCTTAGGAGTTCACTACTAAGTACAATTACATTTTAAAGGCTTTGCCTCATTTTTATGCTGCTTTTAGTTTCTAACACAATGTTTAAACAACTGTACTTTGAGTTCCATCCTGGAAAACAGAACCTGACTTGCAGCTGGGAAGGGTAAGAAAAAACTGACAAGGAGGCACAAGAGGGACAGAGCTCTG
>NW_008664192.1:22045-23370 GCF_000695815.1 Acanthisitta chloris | reverse complement strand
CTCCTGATGGAAAACTACACGTGGGTTTTATGGGAGAAAGAAATGACAGTAAACCATGCTGAAACTTTACAGAGAATCACAGAATTTTAGAGGTTGGAACAGACCTTGTAGATCATCTAGTCCCAATCCCCTGGGCAGGGACACCTCCCAGCAGAGCAGGTTGCTCAAGGCTCATCCAACCTGGCTGTGAACACTGCCAGGGTTGGGGCAGCCACAGCCTCCCTGGGCAACCTGGGACAGTGTCTCACCACCCTCACATCCAGGGATGGTGACTCTACTGCTTCCCTGAACAGCCAGAATTTCTATCTTTGTTTATGTTTTACAAATCCTAACTTTACAAAAGCCCCAAATCTCTGAGTGCATGTAGCTCTTCAATATTGCCAGCCTGCCCTTCTGATATGAAACATAAACCACGAGCAGAGTGACTCTCACGAGAGAAAAGAAGAGCAATGATGGTGCCCACCATGGTCAGATTTTAACTGCTGCCCATTTAGAAACCTGTGGCAAGCAAGATTTCAAGTTCTTGCTTGGAATATCTTCTTACTCTCCATTTTCCCCCCTAATTTTGGCAGCTATTGTCAGCAGGTATTTCTGAAGTACAATACATGTTCCTGAAAAAGGAGGTTGCATGTCACCACTTGCTGTGCCACATCCATGCAAACCCACACCCACAAAGAATTGTATTAGATAATTGGTCACATTTGAAGAATAAGAACCTGATTTTGTAAGAACTAAAAATTGCTCAGCACTCCCCACAATTAAAAGACAATGGTATGTACAATATGCTGCATTTCAACCCTAAATTTAGATAAATCAGCATCTCCAAATCCAACACAAAGAAAGTGTTAAAGAAAGTATATGCAGAGGTACAAATTACATTTGATTTGGAAGAGAAAGAAGCGAAATACGAATTGGGAAAATAAATAAATAAATAGAATTTTAAATCAAGCTGAAGTGCAGGAAAATAATATCGTGGAGGCAAAACACAAGGCTGTAAAATAAAGAGCTTGGAGGTTTCAAGGAGAAAGAGCAGTAACAGCAGCACTGCCCAGGAGCTGGGAATCAGGACAAAGGGAATACACTGGAAAGCAATCCATGCCAGACCTGCTAATACCTCAACATACATCTCTGTGACACTAACAGAGACCGAAAGACACAAATAAAGTGCAGACAGTAGATAATCTGTTTATATTTCTCCTCTGCTTTTTAGTCAAGGATGAGTTTGGTGAAATGAAAGGGTTGACTGAAAGCTATGGACAAAGTTCTGCCATTTTCCAGCAGTTATTTCAGAACTGTAGCAATTAAGGAGGCAAAACTAGTGACTG
>NW_008664192.1:9474-22023 GCF_000695815.1 Acanthisitta chloris | reverse complement strand
TGATTGTGCCATGGTCTAGTAACCACGGGAGGGTTGGACTCGATGACCTCGGAGGTCTTTTCCAACCAGGTTGACTCTATGACTCTGTGATTCGAGCAAGACTCTCCATCACCAGGTGTTTAATCCTGTTTTATCACACATAGATGTGTTTAACAAAACCAAATAACTATTCATTCCTAACCCTCCGAATACAAATGTTTTTCCAGGCCTTAATGAATGCTCAGACCTTGTGGATTTCAATTCCTCTGGTTTTTACCAATATAATCATATCCAGGATTGGTTTGGAGTGTAGATGTAGCCAACTTACCTGTTCAGAGTAGTTTGCACCTCAGGAATTGGGTATGTAAATACATTTATTGTTCAACAGGGAGAATGTATTCAGGTCTGGGAACCCTCAATGTCAGGAATAAAAGAACTCCAGGGTTAATAAATCCTCCCTAGAGCTCCTCTTGCTCCCAGTGCTCACACCAACCAGCCCAGCAATGAGCTTTCTGCCTCACTTTACCTGTTCCACGTGAGTGGCACAGCTCAAACTCAGCTCTGACTCAGCCACACAGCCAGGCTGAGCAGTGCTCCAAATCATCCTTACCCTTGGGCTTTGTTTTTTGGTTTGGATTTTAACACAAAGTGCAATTACTTTGCTGAGAAAAAAAAAACCAACTGGTTTTCTGTGCATCCATCACAAAACATTTTCCTAGCTCCTTGGCACAACGGGGAATCAGAGCTATAAAGGGATCCATGTATTATAGAAGAGGATCTGCAGGTGACTGAACATAATAAAAAGATTTGCAACATAAATGTGAAATACGATGATAATAATTCTAAGATTTGGGCAATAGTTGTTAACACTTGGTTTAAATTGAGTATGTGTGTGTATATATATATGATGTGTTGGATACTAAAGGAATCTGAACAGCATAAAAATTAAAAAAGCAAACGATATTAACTTTTTGACTTGTAAGGAGAAAATGACTGACTATAATTAAGACAAATGACTACACTACATACCCATTTAGCATACAGAACATTATACATTGTCACTGGATTTGGAACATTTTATGCTAAAGCCTTTCTTAAAGCAGACAGGTGTCATTTCCACTTAACTGTGGTTAAATCTCTGAGCAGTACCTACGTGCACTAAATACGACCAATGCTAATGGCATCAAAGGTTATTTTCTGTAGACAGTGGCAGTCAGAAGCAGCAACTTTCTTTAATTGGCTCCTGCCTATGAGCACCTGCACTGTGGGGAATGGCAGAGGCAAAGCACCTGCAGTGGAGATGGTTTGTAACCAGAAATGAAGACAAGAGGTGTTTGAGAACTCACTGACACTCCTAGGGTGTAAACTGCAAACCAACTTCGGAGAGGAACTGAAGTTACTTTCAAATAATTACGAATGTAAAGTCATAAAATTGAATAAGGTAAATTGGAATTGATCATTTTCCTGCCCCTCCTCAAGAAAATCAGCTTTCTGCTGAAAGGAACTGCCCTGGTTTCACTGGGCACACAGCCTCTGGCTCCCCAGCACCAGCCTGTTGGCATCCCAACTGATGCCTACCTTGCAATGTTCTCCTTTTACTTTCTTGGCCAAACTAAACAACCTCCTCAGATAAAGGACAACCATCTCCAGCCATCAGCATCCTTGTCACAGCCACTCTTCCCACAGCAGCAGCCAGTGCTGCACTGGAGCAGAGGGCCCAGCACAGCCTCCTCCACCTGCCTCTTTAGGAACACTGACAAGTGCCAAGTGTGACATGGGAGGCACCAAATAATCTGTCTCCTTCAGACCTATGGTCTGTCAGGTAATTCCCCTTAGGAGAACAACAAGAACAGGATTTGGCAACATGTGGAACTATCAGACTACTCAGGCTGTGCCTTCTCCTTGGGCCTCCAGTCCCCTGCCTTTTAAAACTGTGAATAAAGTGAAGGATGTAATTTAAATTTCTCTAGAAATATATAGAATAGAGCATAAATAGAATTCAAACAGAATATAATATAAATAGATTATCATTTAAATAGAACATAATTTAAAGTTGTGTAGACTGTAAACCACTGCATCCAAAACTAAAGCCACAATGTCCAGAGGGCAAGGAAATCCTCAAGCACTCAGCTAGACATTCCATTTTCAATGGATTTATTATCCCTTCCCTCTATTCCCTCCAGTGCTGTGCTGTTGAAGCAGTTTGAGCAGGCTTTCCAAACTTTGCCCAGCTTCTGAAAACATGCTGTGTTTCAGTGGTTAGCACTGCTAATGTTAGCAGGGACACCACTCACACATCCTCTGTCACTACAAGTGTTCATGGGCATCGTTTCTGTTTCAAATCTGTTTGTGAAAGCTTCACCACCACTCCCTGACCTCTTCTTTATCTCCTCAGCTCTCTGCTATTTGCTGCAACAAATCCCGAGGCTCCTTTTGGTGCCCACTGTTATCCTCTGACAGCTTTTCATTACACTTGCTCTCACCAATACATCACCATTAGCAATGCATTAAAATGTATTTTTAGCCTCATTTCTTATGGAAATGATTCTTCCCCACCTCCTCGTGGGTTCCAGCTCTCCCTGGGTTTGTATCTCCTTCCAATACCCATGGCCAGGGGCAGCAGGAGAGAGTTTTCACTGGAAGGGAAAGGCACTTGGCACTGGGAATTGTTGCCTGGTTTATTATTGTTAAACAAACTGTTTATGACCAGGAGGTCAGAAATAGAAAAGAAATTACTTCTAAATGAGTGTTCTCATTAAATCATGTCCTTCCTTGCCTCTGTGAATTTGTACTGCCCAGCACTGACTGCAAAGGCAATGCCTGTTCTGTGATTAATTGGCCAGTTCCCTCCCCAAACTCACCCTTGTATTTCTGGAAGGTTGGCACACCACGTTTGGGTTGGGTTTTCTTTCTGGGCAGGGGCTGGTCCTGATGGCTTGAGTGGAGGCAGCTTGGCAGGGTAATGTCCTTGCCAAAATCTTTCTTGTTGTAAATTTTGGCCCAAACCTTCTTCTGGTTTACACCTTCACTTGGGTTTAATATTTAGGTAACTCTGAGCAAGCTGTTCTCAATTCCTTCTAAGTCATTTACTCTGAGAAAAAAAGAATGATCTTTTTCTAAGATTCAAATTAATTACTCCCACAGTAACATACACCACAATTCTATCACCAACAGGACCACAGTGACTTCCCTGTCCAAAGATTTGTACTTTCTTTTTTTTACACTTTTGGGGTCACGTTGTGTTTTAATTATTATTGAAGCAGATCCATTTTGCTTTTTCTTTGATAAGTTCAAGCCTTTAGCTGTTGCTTTGGGAGGACAGCACAAGGTCTATGATAACCACATCACCTGCAGCACAAAGAGCCTGAGGACAATCCCCACAGCACTCACAGAGATATCTACTCACAGCAACAAGATCTTTTCTCAGCTCCTTATTTTGGATCAAGCATCACCACAAACAGTGCTTCAAAGCAGGGCATTTATTTACAGTTAATAACTCATCCCCAGCTCTCTCCATGAATACACTTCCAGTGTTTATCACTCATATAACTTTCCCATAAGCAATGCTGCAACAATCCTGTAAACCACTGATTTAAGGCTCCAGAGTCACAGCCATGGAAGTATTAGAATTATCCTGCTATTTTATTCAGGCTTTAGAAAGCCAAATGGAGTGGAGAACCAGAATTTCCTGCACTAACAACTCAGACTCTTAGTAGAATTTTACAGCTCTGTAGCTTGGGTATTACTGATATCTTCTTCATGCCATAAGCAAGAATAACTAACTGCACTTGGAAGCATTGGAAGTGTGGCAAGGGTGGCATAAAAAAGTTGTGAATATATTTCTTACATAATGGGAAGAGAATGAAACTCAGTGCAGACAGAGCAGACAAGTTACCTCTGCCAAAGGATGCAGCAACCATTGGATTCAGAGCTCATCACAGTACCACAGGATGTTAAAGGGTTGGGATGGAGCTTAGAGCTGGGCAGCCTGGAGCCACAGGCAGTGATTCCCATGGGCTGCAGTGCTGGGATACAGGATTTTACCAGGGGGTGGCTAACTCAGGCAGAGGTGAACTTGCCCTTTGACTGGAAGTGATGTCCAGTAGGTTTGATACTGCACTGGAATAGGTTTGCCCAGAGAGGTGGTGGAGTCACCATCCCTGGAAGTGTGTAAGGGGCATCTGGATCTGGCACTGGAATCATAGAATCAGAATTTTTGGGGTTGGGATGGAGCTTAGAGATGATCCAGTCCCAAGCCCTGCCCTGGGCAGGGACACCTCCCAGCAGAGCAGGTTGCTCAAGGCTCATCCAACCTGGCTGTGAACACTGCCAGGGTTGGGGCAGTGATGGCAGGTTGGGATTTTAGAATCCTGTAACAAAAGGAATTGCTAAATGCTTTCTGCTTCACACAAAAATAGAGGCCCATTCTGAAGCCTGCTGACTCTCCAGGAGCTTTCTAAGCAACTACACCACTCTTCTGATTCTTCGTGTTATTTTTATGGGGACAAACTTACCACTAAGCTCAGTATAAGATATTTACTACTGTTTTTTGTTGTTAAGGTATATCTGGGGTTGGTCTTCAGAAAATACAGCCTCAGCAGAAGTTCTCTTCACATTTGAGCCAGGAAAATTTCCAAACTCTGGACTGCTAACCTTCCTGAGAAAGCCTTGCCTAAGCTTTCAGTTGCACAGAATCACAGATTCACTGAGGTTTCCAAGTGCTGTTCTAGCTCTGCTACACCTGAAGAAACATCACAACATCCAAAGCTCTAAAAACCATGAGATATAATTTTTGTCTCCAAAAGTCCTAACTATTCTTGGTTATTTATTGCCTCTCCAATAGCCATTTAAGAATGACCTTTAAATTTCAAGATCTTACCCTGTGGGTATCTGCATTATAATAGTGAGGTTTGGGAGAGGGAGAACAGACTCAATTTGGATCATAAGGTATTTTCTTCAGGAAAAAAAATAATGATGTGTAACCAGGAGAAAAATGAGCTGATTAAAACCATCAAAACCAAAATGAATCAAATAAAGGTGGTTTTTACCTAAGTATTTTTTAGTAATAAAAATTCAGTAATTAGTAAAATTTTAGTAGTTAAAAAAGGAATAAGGTTTTCTAAGTAATTTTCCTCTTCTTTTCAGGGCAATCTTCCTCTTCACAGGTCTAAGTAGATGATTTTCATAGGAAAAAAAAAAATCCTAGACATCAAATCTAGTAAAGGTGAAGCTAACTAAGCTGCTTCTCTTGCCTTTCACACTCTGTCCTACCAAGAGAAATAAATCAGCTAATCAAAAGTGTAAAAACCCATTGCTGCAGGAGCCAATATTTGCTAACAACAGGAGAAGAAACACCCTCACAAATAAGGCATAAGGTTTCAGGCAAAACATTCTGAAAACACTTCAAATTTGCACCTTTCCCAAACTTCCCACACTGACTGGAGGCAGCGAATGCTTTGCAGAGTAAAAATCCTTTCTGCCACTGAGCACATGGCTGGTGCTGAAAGGTTTGCTCTGCTTGGGCTCTGTGCTGTTTGCCTCAAGGTTTCAGTAACATCAACTGGATGAGTTCCAAGTGCAATCTGGAGTTCATCCCATGTGCCCAGATGGGATCTCTGCATGTGACAGGGTGGGGAGGAAGGACATTCTCCTTCAGCCTCAGCTCAGGATTTATATAAACCCAACAACAACCTTCCACAGAACACTGTCAAACACACCCAGTGCCACAGAATTAGGGACTGCAGTGACAGCATGAGGAACAATGGGGATAAATTGAAAGGGGGAAATTTAGATTAGAGGTTAGGGAGAAGTTTTCCCTGTTCTGGTGGTGAGACCCTGTCCCAGGTTGCCCAGGGAGGCTGTGGCTGCCCCAACCCTGGCAGTGTTCACAGCCAGGTTGGATGAGCCTTGAGCAACCTGCTCTGGTGGGAGGTGTCCCTGCTCAGGGCAGGGCTTGGGGCTGGATCATCTCTAAGCTCCATCCCAACCCCAAAAATTCTATGATTCATTCCAACCCCTTCACATAGTACCTTAACAAACTAACTACAGAGCCTTGAGGGCAATTCTGGGCACCAGGAGGGGCACTAAGGCCTGTCCACAGTCACATCTCACAGCACCATCATGGACCCTGACACATATCACTTCTGCCTTGCAGGTATGACATTCCATGTCTGTGCTCAAACACTGCACTGTTCTCCCTGGGAATATAACTCAGCAGCACCCACAGCCTGAAGAACTGGTGACCTCAGGCATCCATTTGGGGAGCTCTGGATGAGCTTCAGATTTGAAATCTTTCAAACCAGCCCTGCAGAATGTCAAGTTGCAAAGACCTCAGAATGGATTTCTGCCTTTTCCTATACATAGTTTTACCTGCTGTGAGTTATCTAACTAATAACGAAATGAGCGTGAAAGTTGCCCATCTTACAGCCTGCAACTACATATTTGAGCAAGATCCAAATCTTTAAACACAAGAGACCAAAATAAAACTGAACAGGGGAAAAACAAGCACCTTTTCTATCAGTGTTGGAAGGGAGTTTTCAATCATAGTGGTTATCAAAACTATTCATCTGCTTGGAGAAGTAAACAACTGGGGCTAAGCTTCAAGCCAGAGTCACACCTTTCTCAGTGCCAAAACTAAAATGATCATAAATATGATGATGTGTATTTTTATTACGGTTCAGAGCTAAGATTTTGCTACCCATTGGTTGAACCAGGCCTAGGAGGTTGGAATGGTGACCAAGCCATGGGACAAAACATTGACTTCCCCTTCGAACTGCAAATTCATGGAACTCCAAGAAGAATGAAACCTAAATATAACACAATGTATGCTAATATTGCCCTAATTTTGAAAGCAAATGATTAATAAGAAAGCAGGTCAACACCAACGCTGCCAGAGATGCTGCTGCAAGGAGCCAGAAAGGACTGAGGAGACTGAGCTGAGAGAAATCCCTCTGTCCAGTTCTGCCAGCACAAGCCACAACCTGAAGTTGATTTATATGCAGGAGGTTGTTTTGCTGTGGACAACAAAGGCAGCATGAATAATAAACTCAAGTGTGACCAACAACCTTCTGTTATGCAGAAAGTTCTCACAAGGATGAAAAAAGGCATCTTGGAGCAGCAGTGAAGGAACCAAACATGGAACCAAAGTTCTACACAACAGTTAACAGCTGCAGAACAATTTTTCTTTTCAAGACTGCAGTCTCACATGAATAGAAAAATAGATTTGTCATTTAAAAAAACCTCCATAAATTCCCTACAGCATTGGAGATTTCAGCTCTAATTCTGGATGTTCAAATATTCCATCAGACAAACTGGACAGGAACAGATGACAGCAGCAAAAATGAGATTTAATCTTGATTCCATCTCAATCTCTAATCTAGTCATGGGATGTTTTAATGCCTTTTATGTTCAGATGGTCATATTTCACTTCGAGGAGAAATGGCCAATGTGCTGTTGGGATTTCAAAAATCAGAGCAATGCAATTAGGGGTTCAACAAAGAACCTGTAATAAAATATAGTCAAACTCTTTCAAGCTGAGATACAAATGTTTTAAAAAAGCATAACTCAAGGATATTATCTGAGCTGTCCTGTGTTTACCATAACAAGCTATATTTAAAGCCTTTTCCTAATGTGAAATAACAGAGCATTATAATCCTAAAATTAGCATTTTCACATACATGGAAAAATAATCCTCTTTTTAAATCCTGTCAATTTGCATGTTTGAAAAACAGACTGAAAACGAGAAGTGCAATGTGGCAAACCAGAGTTAAGTGTTCTCTCTCCCTTTTCCCTTTTCATGCTCTCTGATTTTTCAGCAGCAGTTTTTAACAGAGAGATGAGAAATGGGATTTTTGGGAACATATGTGAACATATTGTCTCCAGTTGAGCACACAAACACAGATGCACTCTGGTTTCATGGGTGACTTCTGGCCTCATTAGCAATGCTCCTGCTGCACTCCCTGCTGCTGGGGGAGAGCTCCTGACTCATGGGGTGTGCTTCCCAAAAAAAGCAGGAATTTATGGCTTGCCATATCACTGCTAGGCTGAAGAGAGAAAACTGAGTCCAACTTACACTTCCAAGGTTCCTCTGAAGTCAATGGGAGCTCAGTTTGTAGCAGGGATGAAAGGCTGGACCAAAATGTATGTAATCAATAATATCATCAAGCTGCTGCATCTAAAAAATGCTTTTTGATTAAAATATTGCACAGTTTTGATGATTTCTAGGCTGCAAATTATAGAATCATTGAATCAACCAGGTTGGAAAAGACCTCCAAGATCACCCAGTCCAACCCTCCCGTGGTCACTAGATCATGGCACTAAGTGCCACATCCAGTCTCAGCTTGGAAACCTCCAGGGATGGTGAATCCACCACCTCCCTGGGCAGCACATTCCAATGCCTGAGCACTCTCTCCAGAAAAAATCTCTTCCCAATATCCAACCTAACCCTCCCCTGGCAGAGCTTGAGTCTGTGCCCTCTTGTCCTGCTGCTGTTGCCTGGGAGCAGAGACCAACCCCCACCTGACTCCAACCTCCTGTCAGGGAGTTGCAGAGGGTGATAAAGTCTCCCCTGAGCCTCCTCTTCTCCAGGCTGAACACCCCCAGCTCCCTCAGCCTCTGCTCACAAAATGCTGTTAGGAAGCATGTTAGAAATGTCTGCCAGGGCCCACACCTTCCCCTGGCAAGATACCAAATTACCAGGGACAAGAACATTTCCACTAAGGTAAAAAAGAAATCCAAACCCACAATATAAATCAAATATCCACCCAAAATGGCATCATTTTCTGTAGGACAGAAAAAAGAAACAACATTGTTTTTCAAATTATGGTTACTTTATAAGAGAGAAAAATGACAATACCTATGGTCTAGTTGGTTTCTGCAAGGTCACTTAACTTCTGCTCTCAGAAAATGAACAGCCATCAAAATAACTTAAGCACTGGCATCTAAAGCTGCAATTCTGCCTGACATTTTCCCATCTTTTCCACAGCTGGAATGCATGAAGAAGAGGAAGAGGACTCCAGCTAGCCTAAAGGTGCAGTAGTACACAGAACAGGAAAACAGAGTTGAGCACAGAGAATCCACTTCATGATTTAGCCACTCAACCCTAGCAAAGAAAGGACCAGAATGCACCTTAAAAACCACATTTTATCCACAGAACAATACTGATTTAAAAAGAAAACGTTACTGAGGGAAACCAGTGCTAACTGAGCTAACTGGAAAAGGAAAGGAGTAGCATGGAGCAGCTTTCCTCTATAAAAAACCAACAAGGATGTATAGTTTGGGAGATTTGCTGACAGGCAGAGCAAACTCCATGCTGTTTCCAACTCTATAAATATATCAGCCACAGTCCTGGGGAGATCTAGTCTGAATTCTGGCTTTATTTCCCATGATAACATATGTCTCAGAAACAGGTAACATGCTGCTGAACGACGTGGCCACGCTCGACCCTCGTCGTGTCTCATCACTTGCCTTGTGCTGTTAGCTCCTCTGTCAACTTTGGGGACTGCAAAAAGACCTGAGAAAATTGCAGTTAGTTGTTGGGGACCATGTGTCATCAGCCACAACAGGCTGGCAGGGCAATGTTCTGCAGGATTTAGTTCAGGCCAGTCCCTGCCCTATCTTTTATCCTGGGATCCCACAAGTTTTCCAATGGCATGAGGAAGTACTTGTTGGATCTCTGCTAAACCAGCTGCAGCTTGGCTGGGGTACCCACTTGGTGTAGGCATCCCTGGCTTTGCAGCATCCCTTTGGAATTTAAAAATCCTAGGATTTACATAGGGCTACAAAGCCCTTTTTGCTGTGACTGCCTAGAAAATAGTTTGACTCTTACCCACTATAATTACTGGGTGAAAAAAAAGCTCAATTTTATCCCTAAATGCTTGCTATGAGAACTAGCACTACAGTCCCTTCACAACTGCTTTGTTGGTGCTTTTCCAGAAGGTATTTTGCTTCCACAGGGAGAAAAGATGGAGACAGTTGATCATACTGACACTTCCACTCTCTCTGCCACCTTCCACACACATGGAGACACAGCCACAGATGTTCATTTTTCACTCCCAGCTTTATTCAGAAGCAGCAGCTGAAGCAAACTGGGAATTCTGTTCCTGACACACCAAATTGGAAAAGAAATATCCAGAGTTATATGTGAAAAGTAATAAAGACTTAGCAAGGCAGCAGAGCAGGAAGGTAAGAGCAGATGCTGGAGGTCAGGCTGGATTGCTCTGGCAGCAATGCTGTCTGCAGCAGCAGCTAGGAACAGATGCCTAAGGATAAGTGGAGGAACAGGACACACACCGTGGGACACACAGTCTCTCAGCCTCTGGCAATGTGCAGCACGTGGACTCCTGGGCCAGGAGTATGATTCAACACACTATTCCTCCTTGGATTGCTGAGGATTTTTAACCCCTGTCAGCTTTGGTCATCCACAGAGTCTTTTGGCCATGCCAATTCACCACCCACAGGTTGATTTCACAGTGAGGACTTGGTTTTAACTCATTGTTTTCACACTGAAAAAGAAGCAGTGAGTAATTATAGCCAGTTCTCCCCCAGGATGTTCACAGCCTCACAGACTCCTCATGTTCCCTTGCACCTTAATCCTTTCCTTTCTAGGCTGGAAAATCCTCGAGACTCTTTTTCCTCTGCCATTCCTCAGAGCTCCCTCCAGCTGTGCCACCAGGGTCTGGTTACACTGGGCACTGACAGTGCAGACACACTGTGGTGGTGGTAGAGAGATGATTTCTGATAATCCCTTTGATTATTGTTGTTAGAACTCCTAATATCTCAATACTTTGGGGGAAGCCATGGCTCATTAAACTCCCACCTCCATAAGGAGACTTACAGGAACCCAAAATCCCCTGACAGAAAACAGACACAATTCATTTTGTCTGAAAACCAAGACCTGCTTTGCTTCAGAATCAATTATATTTCATCTCCTGAGTTTCATCTGCCACTTGAAATCCAAAACTTTTCCCCAAAATGAATTCTCAACAGGTATTCCTCACATTTCAAATCTCTTTATACTGATGCAAAGAATTTTCATCCTGATATAAATTTATTTTCAAAGAAAATCAATACCATTATGACAAGAGCACTTTGTTAGGATTTTTATTTTCAAATTACAGGCATTGCTAATGCAGGGAAAGTCATAAAATAAGATGATCATTGAAGCACAACTGTACCAACGACCAACCATCACATACTTTTTCCCCAGAAAGGGATAATGTGGACAAAATTTCCAGTAGCACTTCAGCAATAACCCTCCTGTTCTGCCACCAGAAGCAGAGGGAACACAACAAAGCACCTCCATAAACCCCATCCAAAATACTGATCCACCACCAAAAGAGTCTCTTTAGTTAGCAACATTTACAAATAAAATCAGAGGTAAATAATATTTCAGCCCAACAGAAGAGGTTGGAGAACTTGTCATCTGTCACTGAGGCTCTTGCCAAGACACCTGAAATGTAGTAAACAAGGTACAGCAACAGTCTCTGTCAGACACAGTGAGATGCAGCCTGAACAGATTTCAGACTAGATGCAGTTCCCTTCAAGGACATGATCTTTCCAATGCTCTCATCAAGGTTTTTACATGAGTCAAGTGAAGAACACAGATACGTAACAGCAAAATTGGATTGAAAATTCAGATTGAAAACTGCACTTCAAAAACCCAAAAGCCAGAGATCAAGTAAAGCACAGTCAGCAAAGGAAAATCAGTAATTGGTTGAGTTCCTAAGGTAAGAGGTCACAGAAAATAAGGTCTCCAGAAGTCCTGAGTTGAAAAATCAAATATCCTAAAGCATGATTTCATTATGATAGCATGGAGTTCTGCTTCATTTGTTAGACTTCTTGCTTTCCTGCACAGCATCCTCATGAGCCAACATGAGACACTGCCTGGACAATATCAAATACCCAATATTACAGGGAAAGCAGTTTTGGATTAAGGGCTTTACAGCCTGCGTTTGCTGTCTTGGCTTTGGCAATTTTAGCACACACTTAGCACTTCTCCAACTCGAGCCACAAAGTGGTCCCCAAAGCCCTTGAAATGCAGCAAAAGCTGCCACTGAAACCTTCCCATTCTGTGCCTGTTTACAGCCCTGACGTACACACATTGCATTAAAACTCACTCTGAAAACTGCAGAGTGCAAAATCTACCTGATCATCAACAAAATTCCCTTATGAAGGTCCTGTTGGCCTATTGAGGGCACAGATGAAAAACAGACTAATCTGTTCTCGACCTAATAACAATTTGTGGCTGGTAGTACATAGATCTCTCTTTTTTAATTACAATGAATTTCCTCACCACTAAAAATCCTAATAAACACAGCTCTGCCAAACCCTGGCTGAGGCAGTTTGAGGCCTTCAGCTGCCTCTCACCCCTTCTCTGGAGGATGAACTCCATGAGGAAGAGTATAGGCAGAGGACAGGCACATCCTTCAGACACAAACAGCCCTAGCCAGGGGTACCCAAAGCTGCCAGTGACCCCAAAATCCAAGGTAAGAGGAGGAGAGGCACAGGCAGGTCTCACTGTGCTGCTGGCACAGCAACAGCTCAGCCCACCCCAGGTTTAGTCAGTGGATG